>NW_010312894.1:84258-88177 GCF_000700745.2 Antrostomus carolinensis
TCAGATGCCATGCCTTTTACTGGTAACCTTAATACTGTTATAGTTTTAGCTGAGGTGCTTGGAAACACCAGCCTGAGGTCATGGCTACTGAGGTCAGAGAGCTGCCTGAACAGAAATGATGGTCCTTGTCAACAAGGCCCAGAGCCAGAACAAACAAGACAAAGAAGAGTAGAAGAAAATTGGTTTTACCCCCATTTTTCAGGTAAAGGAAAAGAAGCACAAGACAAATCTCTAACTGGTATAATTCAGTACAGTCTCATGGACATTGTTGCTATCTTTGGACTGTTTTTCTGTATCTGTAAAGCATAGTAAAGGCCATCAAAAAGCACTGGACTAGTCAGTCCTGCACAAGCTAAACTATCTCCATGTTCTTACTAATCTTTTGCATTACTTGAAATTTTTTTATAGACATATTTTAAATAACAGTTTCTATAAAGACAGATCACAGAGCAGACTGTTCGCGGACATTTTTATTGTCTACAAAAGCCTCTTGAGTTCTAGTATTCCAGCAAATTGCACCCCTTAAAGAGCACATCAATTTTGTCTGTGTATTTTCCTAGCCAACTTGCCTTCTCTTCTTTTTGCAAGGGTGTCATGAACTGGTATTTCAGTTGACTCAACTCAAACCAGTTGTTGGTTTTCTTGTTTGAATTATTTTTCTATCACACCCTGCTTGTGCCCTTTGCCTTTCTGCATATCCACAGCTTTGCCAGAATAAATCTTTGCTGTTCTGCCAGATGCAAAAACAGCCTGCAAACAAGGTTAGTGTCCTTTTTTGGTTAGGTATGCCTAGCCCAGACTGCAAAGTCCTGACTAGTGTGTCAGACTGTTTTCACATTTCTTACTCTGTATTACCAAAAGGTGTCTTTGAATCATTAGGTCATCTACCTGTAAATCAGCCAAAAAATTTGATAATGATGCTAAAAAATAAATCTTCATGTGACATGATGTGTATGCTTTGCCTCAAATATGTACAACATTATCTCCTCTTAGTCCCAGATCATTTAAAAGAAGCTTTCCAAGATTTCCTGGATAATCTGAATCCAGACAGATTAAAAATGATACAAAAGATATAAAAGGCAACAAACCTGTAGCTCACCATAGGCCATGGAGTGCTCCCTGACACTTGTTTTGAGATTACTTCTGTTGCAGTGGCAAGCAAGCATCTGCGCTTTCACCTGGAAACAGAGATTGAATTATCATCTCTGCTCTCAAAGGAATGTTTTAATTTCTTGCATTACAGTTACTTAAAAGTTCATCACCTAGCCTGCAGATGGAGAGAGAGGGCTGTGGCTGACACGCTCACTGGCGGTCCCTGGAGAGCGACCCTGAACTTCATCTGAGACTCAGAACTGTGGTCCTCACAGAGATAACGCAGGACATGGACTAACAGTGTGGCATACACATAACTGAACAAGCATTTCCAAAGGCACACTTTAGTCTCAGGCATACAGTTGTAACTTGGGAATCTGGTTTTGCATTTCCTTATATATTGATTAGAAGAGTGTTAGACTAGCCACTTCTTACCTGATAGAAACTTCAGGGGTTGGACTAGATGATCCTAAAAGGTCCTTTCCAACCCAAACCGTTCTATGGTTCTACAATTCTGAGTATTGATGGCATTGAATGAAGGAATTTAGAAAAAAAAGTTATTTTCTTCTGGTTAGTGACTGATATCACCCCACTGTTTTTACAGCACTGAAAATCTGTTCAATATCTCTGACACTTCTGTCATTTCTACAGCCTGAGACAGGTGGCTGAGACATGCATGTTAAAAAAAGAACTCAATTTTACTTTCCATTTTCTGATCACTTATAATTTTGAACATAAATATTGATCCAACAAAGCTATCATCAGAAGAAAGGAAAGAGATTTTTGATGCATAATTAGAATGGATTTATACACTAAACCTTCAAATTTTCTTCCAAAGTATTAAGTGATAAAATATGTATTTGCATACAGGAAGAGAGATAATGAGCTGTAAGTATCAGTATATGTATTCTTATTCCTAAAGTACTTTTATAGAGAATGATTGTTCAGTTAGAGAAAAAATTGATCTCAATGCATTTATAGACAAAACCAAGAAATAAGTAGCATGCCCTGCTTGCTGAAGTTTTCTTTATCTTACACTAAGAGAAAAAAGATTGGAAAGCATTGCTCTGAACTGAGGACATAGACTCTACTGAAGTTAACAGAAGTTTTTCTACTGGGAGAAGAAATTCATCCTGCAAATACCAATATGATTGCATTTTCACTCACACCCCCCCCCGAGTCTTGTTGCTACTAACCATGCTTCAGTGCCTTTGGTATGACACTGAAACGCTCAGTTAGGGATGTATTCAAAGTCCCAGTGCCTTAACTTAATTTAAATAACTTCCTGAGCAATTTCGTAACAGTTTTCCCACCTTGTTGAGATTTTAACCAAAGAAATGAAAATATTTGTATCTTAGGGATGCTTTGACACAACCACCAGACCATGATCACTGGTGCAATCCTGCTCTGTGCTTCATGAGAGGAACCCACAAGTTCTTTTGGATAGGGCACACAATTTAAAATGAGATTATAAACTCTTCCCTGAAAAGCCAAGGAAATTATTTCAAAAGCCTTTAGGCATGTTTGTCTTTCTCACTAAACTGATTTATACAGTTTTATTTATCTCACTGTAGAAGTTCAACTAGTCAGCAAAACCAAAAATTACTAGGAAAAAGAAAGTACAGAAAACAAAAGAACAGTTTCTCATAAACAGCTGCCATGCAGAATGAGCAGCTTTCTGTATACTTATGCATTTAGTAGCACTGCTACAATCCTATAGAAACAGGAGTGTTTTGAATTAAGAAAAAGGCAGTAACTGCTCAGAATGAAATACATCAGGCTCATCATAGGTGCTGCAAACACCTTCTACAAACATGATTTCATAAAAAAAAGCATTGGGTTCAACTATTCAATGATAAGCCTCATTGCGTGTTTCTTAAAAATGTTCCTTTTAAGGAGTATTACTTTGGAAAATTATGATTCTTCATGGAATATTTGTATCTGAAAAAGTGTATTTTTCCACTCTGATTTAAACTTGGAGATTTAAAAAATCAGCTTCATTATCTCCTATTCCTTCTTAAAACTATCACTGGAGACAGGATGGGATTTCAGGAATATTATAGCTGATCAGAGAACGGGATGCAGAAAAACCCTCCCAGAGATGACTGAAAGGGTTTAGCAGTAGTCTTAAGGATCCAATAATTAATTAGATGCATATATACACATGAAAACATATAAGTAAATTTTGAACTAAGAAAAAATCAAGGGTTCAGAGCCCATTCTTGTGTATTTATAACAGGATTTAACCAGTATGAAACTTAAAACCAGTCCTTTCCAGATCCATATAGCAACTATATAGACACGGCTTATCCTTTCTGTTTTTAGAAACAGGTTTGCCGAGATTTACTTTGGCTTTCCTCTCACACATACCTTACAGTCCCTATTTCATTTAGTATATCCTCTTTAGAAAGAGGTTTGTGAAGTTTCTCTGGACACAACTTGCTTTCTTCCATCTCTGTGTCAAAAAAAATGTAGGTGTCTAAGGACACTTCCTTCCCAGCCTGGTCGGCAGCTTTGGACTGTGAAGCAATTAGGGGTTTACACTTTTGCAATGGGGTAGTTTTTCTCCTGTGGGGGCTTAGATTTCCTTAAACCCCAAATCCAAAGCTTTATAGCACTTACCTATACCTCTGAATGAGTAGGAGTGAGTTAGTGAGTGCTGGAGTCTGGCAAGGACTTCCCTATGGTCTGTTAAGTTTCCTTCCAATACAGAAACGAAAACACCAGCAGGTTGAAGGGGCAGAAAATAAGAGAATGAATAACAGATTCCCAAAATGAGATGGCTTTCACTGTTACCAGTTGCAAAGAAAGAACAAAGATGCCTTAA
>NW_010312894.1:88217-108574 GCF_000700745.2 Antrostomus carolinensis
CCAGTCCAGATAGGTGATGTGATAAATGTTAGAGAGGGCAACATCTTGTTTCAGTAGCTCAAACCTAATAGGAATCTGTCTGCACAATATGTGTAGGTTTCACAAACATGAGAGGTTGACTGAATGTTTGTACTGATTCCTTTACTGGCACAGCGCTATTGCGTAGCTTGGGTTCTTTAAATAGACATCAATATTAAATTACCTCACTAAGAACACCTGCTACTAAGAAACATTTGGTTTCTTCTTAGCAATATTACTTAATATATACAGAATGCAGATATTTCCTTTATGTGTTAATTAACACCTCACTTACAAGTAAGTACCAGTGTAAGCATAGGTAGCAAAGTACTAACACCCCAAAAGTCAAGAAGTCCTCAGGAGGTTGGAGATAGAACCCCCATCCATTCAGACCCCATCTCTCTTACCAAAGGGGACAGCACCTGGACAACAGCAAATCAGGAAATGGGCAAATTAAACACTGATGTGACATTATTCAAACTGCTCACAGCTCTTGATGTTTTGCTACAGTTGTGTGCTCACCAACAAATACATCCTTATCCTTGTCCTACGCTGGTGTTTTGTTCCCATAAAACAACTCTCATTGCAACAGGGCTCAAGGAACAGAGATCACACTCCTTTGTCTTCCCAAAATAGTGCTCAAAGTGAGAAATAATGGGAAAGTCAGAACTGGGGGCGGGGGAAAAACAAACACAACCTCTTCATGCAAATACAATCTGTGGAATTCAAAGCCACAGGACATCAACAAACTGAAATACTGCAGATAGTTCCTCTGGTTACACAACTTGCAAGTAAAAGCCAATTAGAATTTGTGTCACACAATGTAAAATCCTAAGGATAAGAAAATGAGCTTTCCTTATTTTCTATATTGTGGTGATAGGTTCAGTGCTTGGCACAAGAAAGCTGCTTACCCTAAAGTGTGCTGCAGTGGTCACCTTGCACAGATGTTACCAGGTTAGTGGTTTGAATGGGCACAGTAGTTCCTGCTTCTGTAATCCACATTTCTCCAAAGACACATCATTGATATAAATTGTAAATTATAAATGTTTGTTCCTAAAACTTTGCTTTAATTTCCACTAAGTTCCATTCAAGTATTTTACCAGCACATTGAGGATTGTACTGCATAACTTTAATGCTTTTTTGGGAGTGTGTCTTTTACCTAAAATACATAGAAACAACATTGACATTGATAGATTATGAACCACTAATGCAATTATCAGTTTAAGCATCAGCAAAAAATAGAATCAATTTCTTTTTGAGTTACACTAATCCACTTGTATGTACCATTAAAAAGAATAACATTACTTCATGCATCTTTTAACTAAATGACTTAGAGCTTCACTTTTCTGATTCTTACTAATTTAAATGGGGGGGAGTGGCTAGAAATCCACAAACACAAAACAAAACAGATTCAAAATGGGGACAATTATGGTTTAAAATATCTTTATTGTCTTCAAGGCACTATAATTTTAGTCTAGATAATGCTATTCTCCCAAAATTTAAGTTGTGCTAATTTTTTTGTCTCTACTTCCATAATTTGTTCCTCAGGTACAGATTATGCACTCCCCCCATCTTTTGCTTCTACTTCAAGTTTGATTTTTCCTAGGGACAGCTTTGTTCAGCAGCAAGCAGGCATTCATTTTAGCTTCTTTCTTCCCCTTACCCCCCATTCTCAGTTATATTCTGTATTTTGTGGATATAAAGGGTACACCTAAAGTGAGCTGAGACACTATTCATAAGATCTTTCTTCCTACCCCCACCCTGATAACAGTAATCAGAGACAAGGTGTCCTTGTTCTTTCTTTGCTTCCAGAACATGCATGATTGACAACCCTATACTGAGTTGCTCAGTTAATCATACATGTTCTGGTGGAAATCATTACCTTTATTACAAAGCTGTGTATAGATAGAACTAAATGTTCATCTTTGCAATAAAAAATGTGCTCTTCTGTAAAATAATTACTCCATTATCAGGTGTACTTTAAGTATTGTGAAGTTGCTAGTCATTTTTCCTATTCTGTGAGGATTATAAAAAAGAACTTGAATTTCCAAAGTACAGGATTTAAGACTATCAATTATTTCCTTTGTGGGTCCCTCCCTTTCCAAAAGAAAATAATCTCCTCTGAAGAAGGTGTCATTCTTATGACAACAGAGAGAGTGCAATATCACACATTCAGTGAGAATGTTAGAGCTGATTCAAAGTCCAAAAATTTGAAGTACATGGAAAATATCCTATTAACATCAGCGAGCTGTTCATCAGCTCCACTGAACAAAAGCTTCACCTCACTTAAGGTCCTGCTGAGAGCTGTCAGGCCCTTGCAAGTTTTGACATTCTGGTTCCAGTTACATCAGCTCCCAGAGTAAGATTTACACAGGTTTTCTGCTCATCTTTACTGGTTAGATATATTCAAGTCCTTCTTCCTTGCTTCAGAAGCATGTTTTATATAGATTAACTTTTAGATACTTACTTCAGCTTGTTAAAATGACAAGCTTCACAGGGACCATGCCAGCAGTAATACCCAAACAAAGTCATATGTCTTTTAAGATACACAGATTTCTGAAACCCAAGAGTTTCCCCTATGCTTTGCAATCCATGTGATACTAAAACTTGGAAGAAATTACTGTTGTGTAATTATTACTTCCTGCAAAAGACAACCACTAAAATATCTTAAAACTCTGAATGATAGATGTAGTTGAACCCTTTTACGCCTTCAGAAACATCATGAAGTTCTGTGATTTGATAAACACTCTTGAGAACTGATGGGCTGAACAAGGCTTCCCTGCCAGGTGTCCTCTTTTATAAAATAATGCATCACAGGAGCATGCCAAGAAAAAACAAAATTAAGACACTTACGAGCACCAGGTGTAGACAGAAAAGAAATAAATACCCTGGGACAGGAACACAAAACAGGAAATCCAGCCAGGAAAATGACAGTTAGGTAACAAGACTTACAAGTACAGCAGATAATGGAAAGAAAATAACATGTGTAAGTCGTCAGAGAAGGTGCCTTACATCCAGTCCCCCACAGTTCAACCCAACTACTTCAATTTTTTTGCATCCAGAATCATCATTGTAAAGGTTTTTGATTTAGAAATGGAAACTAAACAGAAATTACAGCTGAAAACAGAACTGCACTGGGAAATATATCAGTCCAGCTGAGTACTGAATATTTATCCCCCAGAGGAGAAAAAGGCCTTAATCAAGACTAGTCCCAAAACCACAGACTTTCAATCCTCTCTATTTAAAGGCAGCAAACAGCAATAATTCAACCTACATGAACCAAAGCTGAAGTATTTTCTCTGCCTGTGCCCAAAAAGAAGAATCACAATGAGAGACACCTAGCATATTTCACTAAGGATCGATTTTGGGTTTACTACCATCTGTAACCAATATTGCCGCAAGATTCCCGCACAGCCCCCACAGCCGCAGCAGCACTGTGGAAACACAGCCAGAGTCAGGTTGAAATAGGTACCATCGGCTGAACCCAGGAGAGCCAAGCTGTAAAAGCAGCAACAGCAATATCATTCACCCCACCATTTCCACTCCCCAAACAGGCCCATTGACCTCGCCATACAACAGATTAGCCAGTGCTATCACAGCGGGACCACTTCCATTTCTTGCCTTTCCTAGGGCTGCACAGAGGGACAATGTAAGATGTTGGTATGACACTGCAGAGCAGGAAACACTCCTGTGTTTCAGAGTGTGGTGGTTTCACTTGGCTAGCAGCCAAACACAGCCATTTGCTCACTTCCCCCTCACCCAGGGGACAGGGGAGAGAATTGGGGGGTAAGGGAAAGGAGACTTGTAGGTTGAGATAAGAACAATTTAATAATTTAAATAAAAGAAAACTTTAAATAATAATTACATTAAAATAGTAATGATAATAAAAATATGCAAATGAGTGATATACAATGTAATTGCTCACCATCTGCCAACCAAGCCCGACCCATTCCCAGAAAACGATCCCGGAGGAGTGAAAATCCCAAATCCAAACCGCAATCCCAGAAGAGTGAGAGCACAAGAAAAAGTCAGAGAGTACAAGAGAGGAAGATACCCTCTTTAATATAATGAACATGACATTATAGGATATGGAATAGCCTTTTGGCATATCCAAATGCCAGTTTATCTTATTAATTTAAATATTCCTTGCCCCCTTAGATCTTGCACTTGTAGACTGGCAAAACACAAAGTCCTTCACTTCTAGCAACAAAAATGAAAACATCGGTGTGTTATTAAAGTTTCTCTCATAACAAATCCCATGCTGAAGCCAAAACACAGTGCTATTCTAGCCACTAAAAAGAAACCTAGCTTGGTCCTAGCTAAAAAACGGGCCATGGAGCAAGGGATCTTTCTGGACACGTTGGCTATAGTGTTTGCTGGATAGTCACCGTTATTTTGAAGGACAAATTGATATTTTGATCCCAGATGAATGGATTCTGCTCCTCCAGCTCATTAATGCCAATCTCTTCTACAATAAATAAGCTTGGTATCTGGTCTTCACTGGCCTCTCGTGGATGATTTATGTCATCAGCTTGCAATAAGTCATGCTGAAGTTTCCCTGCCCTAGATTCACTCCAACATTGTAACTAGTTTGGTGACTTCTTTCCAGTCTTTCAAATCCATTATTCAGCAAGCCAGTGCTGATGATGCACTTTTCTCCAGGTTGCTTTCATCTTTCATTTTATTAAATGTAAATTGGATTTGAAAATGAAGGCGGACACTGCTGTAATCATACTGGCAGGTAACAGTGTTATTCAGCTGTCAACAGAATTCAGCCTAAATAGATCATGGCACAAGAAAGAAATTCTATCAATGACTGCTTTGCTTGTATTTAAATATTACATCAAACTTATACTGTCACAGGGGACAAAAACTGAGCACAAGTTGCAAACATAGCATTCTTATTCTATATCCTTCCTCTTTTCCCTTTCTCTTGCTCCCTAGTCAATCCAAGGGGAGTTCTTACAGAGCAAAATTTGTGCATTGTTTGCCAAAAAGCTAGCAGGATGATAATAAACCAGACAGCACCAGTGACATGGGGTTCTGCTTTGTATTACTGGTTTAGATAAACTAATTAATTAAAATATTAAGAGCATGCTTTACACATGAATACTCCTAGGTTCCACAGAGCTATAAGTAAATCAATAGAAAACACTAGTTACAGATATATACTGTTGATACCAATTTGCTAGTATGTTATTTGTAATAAATAACACAATGGTCTGCTTTTATGAGTGTAACTACTAATAACTGATCAATTATGTTAACCATTTTTGAACTATATGTGATCATATCCTTATGTAAAATACAAGCCAGCTGTGGCACAGTCAAAAAAATCAATTAGTATTAACCAGATTTTAACAATTACTTTGATGAGGCCTTGTTCATTAACTGAACAGTGTTATAATTTTTCCTACCTCTGCTTACATTTTAGTAGTAAGGAACATGTCAATGCTCAAGGTTCTTTGTTGTTATTATTATAAAAATATACCGAGGTTTTAATCAGAGTGTAGTAGATAGATGTTTGATTATTTTTTTGCAAAGGGGCAATTATTCCCCACAAAGAGGAAGGCAATCCCTCCAAAGAACAGACTAAACCATCTGAAGTGTCTCAGCACAGGATACAGCATTTAGCAGTCACAGGTGGAAAAATCTTCTTTTTTCTTTAGGTGGTGGTATTTTATTAACAAGTGGCAAAGCCATAAGATGATGGGAGGTTAAACAGCTGGCTTGAGGTCTGGCGAGACACATCCAAAGCTTTGGGTACAGCATCAGAGTTGCTCCTGACATGTCTCATTTATTCTTTTCTTCTGTGCAGCCACCGAAGTCTGTTGTCAAATGTCTAATTGTCTCATTTTGATGACAGCAAGCAGCTTCCTCATTCACTAAAGAGCTGTAATTTTGCACATTCACCACTCAGCACTTACTACAAATGCTGTGAGATATTGAAATGAACAAGTGGGAGAAATACCTAAATCCTGCCACCCTTCCAGTGAAATGAAAAAGCAAAAGGGAGTAAATAATCCTGTTGGCGCAGCCAGAACAAGGACTCAGGCTCTCGCTTTGACTCTCTCCTAGCCAAGACAGAAAACTCAACACCGCAGCCCTTTCGCACCAGGGCCCCTCCATACCTAATGGGTTTCAGAGGTGGCTGCTGCCCTACTCTGGGCCAATGATTCCTCCATTCCTCTGTATAAGTTCCCCAAGAAAACTGAAATCAGGTGTCCTCCATCTGCCAGAGAAAAGTTTGACTAGATAGATGAAAGTCAGCATGTAGCCAAGTCCTGCAAATTGACCTTGGACTCAAGTATCTTTACCCCTCCAAAAGCTGCAGAAGTATGTCAAAATGTCCCCTCAACTTCTCACACACATCTGTGCTGACAGAGTCCCAAGCAAGTTTGGACCAAGTTGTTTTGCAGTTCAAGGATCTTGATTGTCTTGGGTGGAATGCAAGAAATTAATATCACTTTGCATATATGCATATATATATATATATATATATATGTGTGTGTGTGTGTGTGTGAGGGCTTTCCTTTGAAAAAATTCTTATTTATTTGAACCAATTCTAATCTGAATTTCCTAAGGGGTTATTTTGTTGTTGTTTTGTTTCTTTTTTTCTTACCAGACCATTCAAGAACATAATAAAGTATGCTGTGTACATTAATCACACACATATATCTGGTATGCTCTCTGCCAGACTGTGCATTCCATCTCTAACAGAGCACCCCAGTGTTTCAATGTCACAGGAAAACTCACCAATATCTCTAATAAGGATTCTAATATTTGTATACTCTGACAGATGGAGGTAAAAGATCTTTTTGTTTTAAAAAAATACAAATTCTTAAATACACTTTAATGACACAATTCAGCTCACAATCCCTTTACTGTATCACGCATTTCTTTGTGCATAGACATACTTCAGTGCTGGGGACTGACCTATTGAGAAATACCGACTTCCCCAACTGCTGTACAGCAGAGAGAGAGCTCTGCTGTGATGTAAATCATGAGCCTGCAGCAGAGGGACCGTGAGGGCACCAGATGCTACAGTCCTGCACAGAGACAGCAGGAAAGGGAGAAGGGACATCCACCCCAGGGGACACATGTGCCTCCTTTCCTGATGCTTTTCTCATTCCCCCTCCTGGAAAGGTGGCAGTGGTTCCCCCTCTGAGCAGGCACCCAGGAGGCTGTTGTATCACACCGTGATCCTCACAACAAGGCCAAATGAGTCTTTACCGAATAGCTGCTGTTGATGAAACCTCCTTCCAAGTGAAATCTCTCACAGGGTGGTTCATGACTAGCCCATCTCTCCAGACTCTGCAGCTGGTAGCACTACTGAGAAGATGGATGGAGAGCTGTAGAAGCGTGACTCTGGGAATCAGTACCCACACTACCAGTGACTGACGCATGCCTGTACTACTGACGGATATGCCTGGTCCATAAAGTCTGCTTGGGACTTTGCTTATTTAACTCTCAAAAGGTCCTTGGGAGAGACAATGTCATTAAAATATAGGTTTTATAACCAGTCATTTTCATTTGGAAGCTGAAGGTAGTTCTTCCCTGCTCTGCTTTTATATTCTGCACAATCAGATATTCCGAAACACCCTACAAAGAAGCTAAGCCTGCAGAGCTGAGATAGTGAATATTTACAGCAGTGATCACCAGCCAGCATCTCTGAATCTATCAACAGTTCCTTGCAGAAGGAATCAAACCTGTCTTTCTCCCTCTGCACAAGTACTTTAAAGAATAATTTTAGAAAGCAAATGAACCATTGCAGAGCCATTAAAAGAATTAAATAATCCATAAGTAGGAGTAAAATGACACAATCAGGAACACCAAACGTTATTAGAAAAATCAGCTGTGTGTGGACAAAGGCTGGCTGACAAATGAGAAAAATACTTGTTCGCTGTGACTGATCTACAGCAGACCTACAGCCAATGGTACCAGATGGCAGGGCCAGTTTTTGTAAACACACCTCTTCTAGAATCAAAAAAGCCAGGTTAATCGACCATGGATCATCGTCCTACAAACTAAGCAAATCTGTGCCTGCCCAGCACTGTTGGATGATGGTTCCCATTAGGGAAGCATTACAGAAAAGTTCCTGGATTCTTCGGGAGGCATATGGATTCACTGTGAAGCACACAAAAAAAGGCAAATGGAGTCATTCTGACTGTGGATCAGGTGGTACAGAAAAGATTGTGTTCAACTTACCATGTCTGCGATGAAGAACAGATTTGATTTGAATGGGCAGGCTTCACTTTTAATTCAATATTTTTAGTCTTCCACGCAGAACACAGGCATCTAGAGCTGAAGAGCTGTGCAGCTGAGAAACCTATCTCGCACAGAGTGGGTTCGTTGGATGACAACCCTGAAAAGGATGTCGATTCTTGGTTTGAACTGTTAATTGGTAATAGCTAATAGTGTTCTCAAATCTAGCACTGTGATGGTATTTAATACATGGATTTCAAAGAGCTTTTCTACAATACAGAGGATAAACTAAATTTCTAAAACAAATATGCATAAAATATTCATCAAGGAAAGACTCTGATTCCAGTTATTAGACTGCAACAGCTTCCCAGCCCGTGGAATGTGTTATTTTGTTCACTGGCACAACATCACAGCTAACCCTGCTGTCAGTCACATGAGGATCAATGACCTGATTTATGACCAGCAGCAGAGCATCTCCAGTCTGTACAACAGATCAGAAACAATTTCTAACAATTACAATCTATCTGGCAGTATCTTCGGGTATAGAATAAATTTCTGGGAATATTTTTATTTTTTCCCTTAAACTCACAGAGAATAAACTTTCTCTGACCACAAGATGGCCCTCATAGCACATTGTCTGTGCTACGGAATACAACATCCTTGCCTGTGTACGATGCACAGCTTGTAATAGTCTGGCTCAACTTTTTATTTTTTTTTTAATATATATATAAAATCTATTTCTCCTCCATTACCATTTGTTAGCAGAAGACAAAGCAAAAATGCCGAATGTGTCAGATTAATTCAGAGGCTCTGGGGAAGTCACGTTCCCTCAGGCTGAGCTGGTGGCTATGTTGTCCCAGGGCCCAGGACCTCGCACACGGGCCCCAGCACAGCCATGAGCGCACCTTGTCACTGCCCACTGCAACTTCCACACAGACACACATCCCACAGCATCACTTTTGCACACCTATGGACACTGAGAAACAGTCAGTTGTGTGCATCTGGAGAAAGATCTTTTACCCATCGCAAGGGCTGACTGCTGCCAGCTCAGATGCCAGGTGAGCAGAGATCCTCCTCACTCTCCCATCCAGATGTTTTGCATCTCCTGTTTATTGTTGTTTTCTCAGGGATTATTGATATTCCTTCTGCAGGTGTATTCGACCTGGCACTGTTTCATTTCCTGTGCTTTCTCCCTGGTAGCCATATGATCAGGCACAGTGACATCAAGCAAGGAAACTAAATTGTTCCTTTCAGTTTCTGCCTCGCACTGGGCCCTCGCAGCCTTTAGCTCTAGTGACAGGGCTCAGGTGTTTCTCTTTTAAGGCTGATGCCAGTCTAGAGTCAGGGAATTTCATAAGATCACTTCCTGAAAGTTTAGCTAAAGATGATTCAAAGCAGACCAAGGAATTAAAGACCTATATAGTCTTCTGCCTATAAATCTTCTAGTTTCCTGCCTGAACGTGTTCAAAATTTTAAAATGGAAGTGCTACCACAAGCAGTAGCAGTGGGAGGAAGGACAACCTTGTCTCAGCCCAGCTAAGAGGCTTTCTAAAATCGTGAAAACATGAGACTGTTTAATGACAATGTGATGCTCATTTGGTAAAGCATGGGGCTGTCCCAGAACAGGACAGGGTACCAAACGCACTTCAAATGTGTCTCTTGAATAAAAAAGTAACAATAGTTTATGGCCCAAGTATTAGTCAGGTATTCCTATTTCCCATGGACTTTCAGTGCTCCAAAATGGTGACAACAAGCACAATTTAAAAAAAAACCAACCAAACAAAGAAACAAACAAAACCACTACAAATTTCAGTTGAGAATGTTTTGCTGTTTCTAATTCCACACTGTAGGGACAAACTTTAGGACTTGTCTGTTTCCCATGGCAAGAAAAGAAGCTGAAGGTTTTTTCTGTCCTTTCAGGATGCATGGGGCTTAACAGAGGAAATGAACTTGAGCATTGAGATTTTGGGGATGCCAAACTTGCCAGCTTCACCTTCTCCAGCTTCAGTCTGCCACTCCCCTCTGATCTGTGCTTGCAAGCAAAAATGCAGATAATTCAGCCAGCAATGCTAATCTTAAGCAATATATTTGTTAGCAACATCTGTGTAGCTGATTACTGATCATATATCATTCAGTACAATGAAAAGCTTATGTGAGGTATTAGAAAAGACCCAATAATACAGCAGTTTTTTAAAGGATGAAAGATGCATCCTTGGGCAGTTCCAGAAAACTTAGCAAAAGCATTGAAGACACACTGAAACAATTATTTCTTGATTATCACCCCAACGCATAATTTGAATACAAAAGGAAAGCACTGTATTCCATTAAAGAGCAATAAATTTTGGATCTGTGAAAACCAAAAAAATCCTTTGTAGATAGATAACCTGCCAAAACCAATAACATCTAAATAGCACAGTTATCATTTAATGCAGTCACTGTACTTTTATATCCCCTTTAAACTGCTGAAGTGGTTGACTGATGCCAGTAATGCAAATTAAGAGTTCTCTATAAGGAATGAAATCTAACTCTTTCCTCCTCTAAGAAAAAAAAAAATAAAATTGTACAGTTTAGAGGAACTAATCTATGATACTTTCATGGCATATCAGTTCTTAAGTTTCTGACCTATAAAAGAGTTTGGAATACCAAAAGTAGTACAAGAATTAAGCAATGGCCATATAAAACCAAAGTCAGTTTGGCCCTGTATTCTTCTCCTGAGTTAGTGACTATCCAGCAAAGGGTGGAAGAAGGGAGGAAACATGCTCTCCTGCAGTTTTCTCCCAGCACTATTACTGCTGCTACTGGACCTACCGAGCCCTTCCAGTACTGAATTCAAAACTGAAGGTTGGGCTTTTCTCTTAGCATAATTATTTAACAAAACACATCAGTAGCAGGCTTCCACAGCCCTAAGCAGAAGATGGCCATTGATTTATAAAGTGTAAAACCTCCTAAGAAATCTGGATCTAATAGAAAATTCTCTTGATTTCATGACAAATCTGAAAAATAGCCTTGGGCTTTTCATTTTTTGTTGTTGTTGTTGGTTTTTTTTTTAAATAAGTGTTCTTGAAGCCCTTGCATGGATTTGTAAGTCACGATGAGCCAAGCTGTGTGAATGTTTGCATGAATCAGAGCACACCAAAATGCAGCACCCCCATATGCTCACAATCAGTAACCTGGATTCATATCTTCAGTTTGACAGAGTCTGAGTTTGAGCTTTCAGGTCCACCTGAATGCAAACCACAGAAGGGGCAAAATTCAAACCAAAAAACAAATCAGCAAATCCCTACAGAAGCTGTGCTTCATTGGTTCATTTCAGTGTCAGCAGACTATGTCTGGATCTAGGTATGAACTGGGCTTATTCACCATTGCAAAGAAAATGTATTTATACTTTCTCACTGTCCCCTGTAATCCTCTTTTTTTCTATATCCCACACACCATTTGGTTCCTCCTCTCTACATTACTTTTTCTCTAAAATTGGGTCCCCACTTACTCTTCCTTCATCCTCTTGAGCAGGATAAAGTTTTTTTTTTACTGTGAAGCTCTATGTGCTATATGTAATTTGCAGTTATGGATATGTAAAATAATATTTTTAGCATTGCTCTCTGTGATTTCTCTGGAACTAACTGCTACCCAGACTCTTTGGTGTTAGACTCCATGTAAGCTTGAAAACAGGTGCCACAGTGGAAAAAGCTTTAGGTACAAACAGTAAGAACAGCCCTTACAGTAACGTATTAAGGAGCTGACAGGCTATAAGCAGCTGGGCAGAATGGCCCTACTGCTTCTGGCAATCCAGGTGGGATAGGAGGAGAAAGAAGACAAAGAGTGTCCAGCAGCTTTAAGACTCATATTAACTTTTCTTGCTGAAAAATTTGGTTGACAGCTCTTCCATTAAAGAAAAAAAAATAAAAATAAAAAAAAAATAATAATAACAAAAAAACCAACAACAACAAAGAACCTTATATCAGATTGTATACCTTCTGCCCAAAATGCGACCAAAGAAATGAGACTGAAATGCATGGAAGTCTTCATGGGAAGAGATTTCCACTCTTCGTACCATGGATACACTGGATGCAGAAATCTGGGATTTTTTTTTACTTTTGTCAATGGAGCAACATTGCAGTCTCCATAATGCAGAAAAGGAGCCTGGAAGTCACTGAAAAAAAAACCTTTTGCCTGCTGCACATGTCCCAGCTGCTCTTATGCACAATAAGTCACTGTGAAATATACCCAGGCCAATTCATGCCACTGCTCTGCCTCTGAGGCAGGTGTGTTAAAGACAGAACTTTGGCTTCACCTGGTTTTCATTATTTCCCAGCCATCTGCTAAGAGGAAAAATACATGGGCTCAGGCTCTGTATGCAAAATTAAGCAGTAAGGGTGGGGAGACATTTTTATATAAAAGTACTTTACCAAAATTAATATAAGCATGAGTCTATCTGATTATCTCTATGAACTATAGCACCCAAACAGGACAATAAACCAAAGAAGGCTACAGAAAAGCATAACACTGGGTAAAAACAAAAACTGGTGCTAAATAATTTTTACATGGCTTTAGAAAGAAAAGATGCAATTAAATCACTTCAGGCTTTTTCGGGCCTAGTATCCATAAAGGTATCAGTAACAGAAAATAAACACTTATTCTTTAAAATCCATTATTTCTTCTTTAAAATGCATTATATTCTTTAAAAGAAAAAGATACTTTGAAACTTCAGTTTAATCCAAGGTGAGATTCAGTTTTCAATGGGAAAGTGAGATAACCTGAAAGAACAACTTGTTTGGGGAACCTATCACATTATTTTCAACCTGTTTAAGGCATGACTTTCAACCATAAATTAAATTCCATTCCCAGGAACATTGATTTTAAAAAAAAAAAAGAAAAAAAAAATCCCAGAAATCTTTAGGACAGCCATTGATAGTAGCTTTCAGCAGCCCAGCTCCCACAGCTTTCTTCCTGTGCTGAAATAAGACCATGAGTTATCAAAATGATTGTCTAATACTGGCAGATAGAGCTAACATTTCCTTGAAGCTACTGAAACTAATTTTATTTCATGATGACTTGAATGATACAAGACACACTGTCATATTGCACACACCAATATTTTGCAGATTATTTCTCTTAATGCTGATCTCTTTATCACAGGTCTTCTATTGACAGAAGAATATATATCAACACACAATATCTCTATGCCAATAGAGAATCACACTACAAGTGAGAATCAGAGAGGAAGGGGGCTGGAGGATGTCCTGAATGTACGCCCTGCATTAGAGTACAACAGGGAGAAACCAGGGCATAGCATGGTACCCTCTCATCCTTGATTAACATGAAATGAAAACACTTTTTGACTAATCCATTTTTCTCTATATACTGTCTTTGCTTATTCTTATGATAGTACAAATTGAGATTAATGTCACTAAAATTAGTAAAACTACATAAAAACTAGCATAAGTTGGTGAAATTCAGAATTAAAATTGAGTAACTTGACTGAATATTCAATGAAGTAGAGCCTGTCAAAATATTATATACCATTTGAAACAACACTTCATTGTTAATATCTTTAAGATCAGGTCTTGTAAAATGGCTAGCCATTCAGGGAATTCTTGAAAACTATTTGCACTGTTGTTGCCCTGTTCACTTCTCTGGACAAATGTTATATACATATAACGGATACTCACATACATGTGTATATGTATTTATATACACATCCTCATACTCTGGCTTTGTATCACGGTACTTTGTGGCTCATGTCCATGGAAGTGAACATTTCCATTATTCCTGCAACATCCACCACAGAAATCCTTCTTGATGCTGTGAATAAATAAACCAGCAGCAGCTCTTGGTGACTCTGCCCCTGCACTTGGTGCAGGGGTGTGAAGCAGCTGACAGTAGCAGCTGCATTATTTACACTCTTCCTAGACAGGGACCGTGAAAGCCTCATCAGCACCTGTAGCACAAGCAAGCAGAGTGTAGGCACTGCTTGGGTACCTTAGACTCTGATTTGAGGGTTTTGAACAAAACCGGGGCCAGATTGTGGCATTTGTTGAAATAATTTGCTCCACTAAGCCCCAGAAAGGTGGTGTTCAGGGGAGGGCACGGAGAAATATACCATGGTATGAATGGATGGGTCCAGAGCACACAGAGCACCCTCCAGCAGAAATATCCTTTTTACCCGGCAGAAATGTCCTTTTGAGACAGCCATTCCTTAGACCTGCCAGTCAGGAGCCCTTGACTATCATGTATTAACAATGATAGTGCAAAAAAGCCTGCACCAATACGAGGTTATGTCATGTGAAGCATCAAAATTAAAATCTTGGAGATATCTCCATCTCTCTATGAAAAATAGCTTCTTTTTCAATATTCCTGCAGCATCTACACTTATCAGTTATTTCCATAATCTGTGCCTTAAAAACATGGTTGTACAACTTCACTGTAGCTCTAACACTATTTTCTATTTCACTGAGCATCAGCCTTTTGCTGCTCCAGTGAATCTATTATTCTGCAGTGTTATCAGAGATGCTGCCTGGTGACAGACCAGTTCGGCTTCTGCTTTGATGCTACCAGGCCATCAAAACAGATTACACACTTTTCTGGGAACATAATTTGACCCGCTGACCACTTACTACTAGTAATGAAATAGAAGTAAAGAATATGATTTAACTTCCAGGGCCAGAAATTAATTTGTTAGGCTTGCAGTTACAGGAAAAACAAACAAACCAAAAAACCCGACCACCAAACAAGCAAACAAACAAAAAAAACCCACAACCTTTTCATTTATATACTGAAGATGTTTGTCTTTAGTTCCTGGCACACAATTTGAATAGACCCCTGAAACACATTAGAGATTGAAATTAGACTTTAATTTATATCAAATATGGGAGGCAGGGAACCCTCTGGTTTAAATATTTCAAAGATATCCTTCCTAAATTGCAATAAACGTCCATATTCTTTCCAGACTAACCCTCAGGGTTCCCACATTAACCTATTTAGCCTCTCCTCAGACAGTGATTAGAAAAAAGGTACAATTTTTTTATGTATGCTTCATTCAATAAACTTCTTGGGCAATCTCCTTTGCCAAGCACTTCAGGGAAAGGGGAGAGTCAAACTCTGTAAAACTCAGAGTCCAAGGGCAGCACACTATACTTCATCACAGCAGGTCTTCCTAGGCCACACTAAGCATTTCTTCATTGCAGTTGAGGGAATCAAAGTATCCCTGCATATCACCATGAAATTCTGATTGTCAGTATTGAGAAGTGAGAATCTGAGCCAACCCCATTTCAGCAGTGAAGAAAACCTGCCAAAAGTGGGCTCAGGGTGACTTGGATATCCTGAATTGGTGTGGCTAAAAGAGTGAAGCTGCAGCCTTTATGCTTGAAACTCATTTCTAGTAAACTCATATTCTAGTGTGAGATTCCTGAGACCTATCTATATAAAAGGCACTATTTGCTCATCTCTAAAGATTGAAAGCAGAGATTAATTGACAGGAATCAAGGAAAGATGAATGGAAAAAATATTCCCCTAGCTGAACACAAGTTCAGTTTCAAACTGCTTTATATTCTGTCCAATAACTTCGTAGTCAAGAAGACCGAAAGAAACTAAAGTTGAACAAGACATCAGAGAGTTGCAGTATACTAAAAATAAATTAAAAAGGGATATAATATTATTAATTGTATTAGGAAAGCTTAGTGGAAACCCCAGTACTGCCATGTTTTGCTTTGCTGGGATCCAGTATTCATAGCAAAATGTACAATGCTTTACTGTATGACTACTCTTTAGAAAGGAAGCTTCTTGCTTGTTCAGAAATATGACTTAAATACACCAGAAAAACAAAAAACACTTTGAACATCCAATAGCTTGGAGCATGCAGTTGCTATTTCTGGTTCCAACTTCCTTATAGTTAGAGACCAGAGTCTTTAAAGATAAATGTTTTTGAGTCAATATTTGGAGAAACACATGACTGGCTCACTTTTTGAGTATATGCTGTAACATTCCTCACAGATAAATAGCTGCTCAAGAAGGATAATCATTACGTCTATTTAACCACTGCATTCAAAAACATGTGCTTTTCATATATCTTATGGAATTAAAAATTTTAGAATATTTTAAGTTCTCAAAGTCTCTTCTCTTCTCTTCTCAGTACTTTAATTTATATAAATAAATGCTAATTCCATAGATTCCTTCCTGAACTTCACAAGATACCTAGTAGCAAACCTTTTTATAAAGGGTAGTCTAGCTAGACTGCAACCTTGGACCCAGTTCCTCCTCACCTTCTCAAGGATTTGTAGATTTTCTAGTGGCAGAAAAGAGATGTCTTCAGACCAAAAGTAGAGTTTTCAGAGCATTTTCCTACTGAGAGCTCACAGGAACTTTGGGCAAGAGACTTATTCATCTATTGCAAATTCATCTTATACAAGAGTCAACTGTATAGACCTACTTAAACACAGAGGTCTTAAGCCTTTAAACTAAACTGTGTGACCTACACATTTATCCAGAGTAATGTTGGATACCAGAGCAATCTAGCTGGCATCTTGCTTCCAGTGCCAGCATTGCTTTTACCACCGGGCACTGACAGTGTGTAAGAGGTAGCAACCTGTTTTGCAGAAGCTATCTGTTTTCTGGCCAAATAGTATAAGATCTCAGTTCAAGTGAAATTTTATCTAATTCTGGGTGGACTGTTTCAGTTTTATTGCCTTATTTAATTACTTCTACATAAAACACTAAGTTGAAATTTTGATGAAACTGCTTGCTTTTGCCCTAAGCCCTCACATAAACTATCTTCCAGAAGAGCGTTCAAGTAAAGCAACAATTCCTCATTTGCATGGTGTGTGTTTTAGGCATTACTTTTCCTTTGTGCACTGACCAGTGAGTGTTACATTGCCAGTCCCAGCAAGATGTTTTTCCTCTTCACCTTCATTTTCCTAGTTGTACTTTTTTGTAGTGAGTTCCCTGATGTCAATCAACATGTTGCCCATTACACTTGGGGGGAAAATCATCCCTCCTCCTGGCTCAGTATACATTTTAGCACTGTATTAAATCCTATTAGTTTCTAGCTCAGAGATAATACAAATAGCCCATTCACCCTTTCTCCTCAAGGTGCAGAGAGGAAGGGCTTCATGATCACATCTCAGCCCCAAACATTTTCAAGATGACAGGGCAGTTTATGGTTTCTTTTTTCTCATTTAAACATGTTGAGAAGGGCCATAGGTCACGTTCACATTAACGGCTTTTTCTTTGGAAATGCTCTGGTTCCTACAGGAAGCACAATGGCTCATATGATTTAATTCTGTCTCAAAAACTAACAAGTAAATGATCACAGAATACCTGAATAGCTTTTCAGTGATCAAACTGAGTCTTTTACCAGACAGAGTCTAACTTATGCAGCTTTCTTTTGTGTGTGAAAAATCCCATTTTTCTTTGTTCGTTTAACAGGGAAAGTCAGCAGTCCCAGGTTGTTACTGAGGCTATTACATGCTTTAGGTTTAAAGAAGTGCTCTTAATGCTGTGAAACTGAACTATCTCAAAAAACTTTCCCATTTTCCTAGGAAGGAACAAACAAATTAGTGGGGGGGAAGAGAAAAGAAAAAAGTACAGCTGGTCAGTGGCAAGTATATAATTCACTATGGATTTTAAAGTTTTGACATTTATTGATGCCAAATTTCTTTTAGAAAAAGAGACAAATCTCTTATAAGAAAGATTGATATAATCCATGTGGTAATCTGTTCATACAGAGTAGAAGAGATCCACATTTAAGGGCCTGCTCTGCTCTTTAGGACTGGAATCTCATTCTTTCATAAACTAAATAGGAACTCTGGCATCTCTTGCTGCTCTCTAAAAATTATGGACTATTCCTATCAAGTCTTTCCATGGAAAATATTCTCAAATATTTATGTGTGTACACATAAAATGAGGTTATATAAGCACAAAAATATTCCAAATAGCAAAAACTTAATAATAAAAAAAAGAGGGGATGGGGAGGAGGTGGGGAGGAACAACTGGAGAGGAGAGGCAGGTTTCTTGGCTTACTGAACACTTTTAATTGAAAATTTGGCAAAAACAAGAACAACAAAAAAAAGTACATTTCCGGGTGAAACTGCTCATCTGCTCTTCCTAAATCTTGTTTGGGAGTGAGCCAGCATGAAAGACAAATTAGGAAAGAAATATGACTACACATTTCCCACAATACAGGTCATAATAAAATTGAATTAGTTGCCTGATATTTGATACTCAGTCGCATTCCTCTCTGCACCCTAATGTTGTAAAGCCTTCCCAGGAGGAAAAATGTAGAGGAAGGAGATTATTTCCACAGAACCCTGTTCACGGCTAAAAAAAGAATCTAAAAACAAAGAATTCCAAAACACACATGAAAAAAAACAAATGTATGTGGTTTACCTTTGAAACTTATTTTATTTTTCTCTCAGATGTGTCCTGTGAGTTTGAAAGAATAGAGATAACAGAAAAAATATATATTAACACTAAGGTGTCATAATTTGCCTTAGTTCTTCTATAAGAGGTATATTATCATAGCTTAGTTTACAGCAACTGTATGTATTAACGTAAATCTACAGAAACATTATAGAAATAGACATTTAATTCAAATATGTTATATGCAGATTCCATATACACTAGTACTTTTTAGTACCTAAAATGGGTGTTAAAACAAGTTTAGATGTGTAAATTTAGCCAGCAGAAATAAGATCTGAATAGACTATTCAGCTGGGCTGGATTCTTTTTTTTTTTTTTTCAGGAAGTAAAATAACTGCACTGAAATCTTTGCAGACATGTACAGCCAGTACACACTATACCAAAAAAAAAAAAAAAATCACATCCTAGTGGGTTTTCCTCTTAAAGTATTATGTGTCAGTCTCTGACTATTATTCAATCCATTTCACTTTACTTATGAGGTTAATTTCTGTTAGTGAAAAAGACAGAAATATTAGGCTGCTCTTCAATGAATCAAAGTTATAACAAGATCCCATTGAAACTGAAGTCACCAAAGTTCAAACACGAAATAGAGTGTACGGTTGTACTGAGAAGTAATTCAAAACTGGCTTGTCATAAAAATGTGTTAGTGGACTACACAGCCAATACTAGTGAACTATTTATTAGTCATGAACTGATTCAGTACTGACTGTTCCTTTACAGGAAAACATCCCTTATTTGAGTCCTGAGTACTACTTTCTCATCATGCTGTTTGAGGCTACACAGCTATGAAAGTCCAGCTCTTTTCTGAGGGCTATCCCAAGCCACAGATTCATCACAGAAATCCCAACTTTAGTGACCATCTGAACATTGAGTATTGAAGTGTTGAGGCTAAAATACATTAGACCCAAGTCCTGCAACATAGAAATCAAACAGCATCTTAGCACTGACATTAAAATTTCCATCCTTGAGAATAATAAGAATTTGACCATGCAAGGCCCTGAGCAACCTGATCTAAAGTTAGACCTACTTAGACTGGTGGTTTGGATCAAATGACCTCTTGAGGTCTCTTCCTACTTTAATTATTCAGTGATTCCTTAGAAAAAAATCAGTAGGTAAAATGAAAAAATGTAGAAATGGAACATGAGAGGCTTTCACAGTGACTGCAACAGAATTGTTGAATAATATTGCTAGAATCAAGATTTTGAAGTGAAGAGACAGAAATAACAGCTGAAAAATACTTTGTTGAAGAGTTACTCAAGAGTTACTTAAAATGATCAAGTGAGCCTTTCAAGGCACATGATAGCACAGGCTTTACAAACATAAATCATCTGTCTCCTCCAGTATTTTAAAACAGCTGTTTCTATGTTCTACTTTTTCCTTTTCCTCAGATATGGGGGAAAGGACTGCTCAGACTGAGTTGGTTAACTTTTTTTTCTTCTTTTTTTTTTTGGGGGGGGGGGGGGGGGAGGAGTGTTTGCTTGTTTTAATTAAACAACAAAACATTTAAAGGGTGCATCACAAATACTTTGAACTCAGGTGGAGTTGAAAGCACCAGGACACACTAAGTACATCTCACTCTTAGCTGAGCACTAGGATGTGTGCAACAATTCAAGGGCTGAACTGCAAATTCATAGAATCATAGAATGGTTTGGATTGGAAGGGACCTTAAAGATCATCTAGTTCCAATCCCCCTGCCATCAGCAGGGACACCTTCCACTAGA
>NW_010312894.1:108774-134094 GCF_000700745.2 Antrostomus carolinensis
TTCAAAGTTCCAAAATTCAAAGTTTACAAGGGAATGGTAAGGAAAGTGCACGGAAACTTCTGGTTCAAATATGTCAGACTTGACACTTTCACTGATAAGTACAACAAACAGCAATACCATAAAATACATTTCTTCACAGGGCAACAAATGTAAGCCTCAAAGCAGAAAATATTAAAATGGTTACCAGCAGGAAATATTGAGCTCTAAAGCACATAGGGTAACTTTATCTGTCAGTACAAGAGCAACATTTTTTCAGGAATTGCCAGTGAGAATTTTCACTTACAGAAAAAAATAAATAAAAAAAAATAAGATTTAGATGTGAACTGAAAGAAAACAACTGGCAGTAATTGGGAAATTAAATTATTGTGGAAGTTCTGATTACAGAGACAGGCTGAAAAGTAGATTTTTCTACAGAAATCCAGCTCTTCTGGAACAAAAAAGCTTGAGCTGAGAATATGAGATGAAAGAGAGAACTTTACTTTCACCTTTCTTTTTTGGCAAGCTACTTTTGCTCTTTTGTGTCAAAGTCATTTCCTTGCTCGTTAGAAGGTTTAAACTGATTGATTTTTTTCATGGTCCATTTGTGTCACCAAGATTTGGTGTTCAGACACTGATCCTGATGCAGAATCCAGTTAACAAGGCAAGGGAAGCAAAGGCTAAAACACTTGAGATGTATGAAAGATGGATTCAGCCTTCGCAATTTTATTTTGTTTGCAACTATATGCACAGTTTCATGAAGACTGTGATAGATGTTCACTGTCGAGAAATATTTTCAAACTTTTGATCCCTTGCAAGACTAAGGGCAGCAGACCAGTTTGCTTTTACAGTACAGTACAAGGTAAAAGGATATTGTGGTGAAAAAGGTGAAAAACTGCAAATAGTCCTGCATCAGTTGTCTGAACCATCTTCTCTACCATCTGACTTGTACCTGGGAAACCACTATGGCTGCACCAGTGAAAAGAATATTACAAACGTCTCTCAAAGGCATGACTATTAAACACAGTTCTTTTATGTCTCTATTGGCCAAAAAAAGAAATCAGGAGTTGTAACTCCAACACCCTTGTTTTTTCTGTTTTCTGAGAAATAAGTCTTTCCCAGGGCATGTTAGTATACCCAGAGTCACAGCTCCTGATACATTTGAACTAACAGCGCTTTGCCACCACTCCTTCCCGCAAACACTGCTGGCTCAGCCACAGTGTGAGGGAATGGGATTATGAGCAGGACTCATGCCACTTGCCAGACAAAACCTTGCCATCTGTTAGGCATACACCACCAACGTTTGAGAAAAAAATCAATATATTCTTTTTTTCTTTTAAGAACTCACATTGAAGGACAGGGCAAAGAAAAAAGCCCAACTTGTTTTAGAAGTAAACTACAGTTGCTGAAAGACAGTATACAGGAATGTTTCTTGACCTCTTCTCATTATTTTTTTGTGCTGTACTACATTTCTGAAGTGCCAGCCTGAGCCTAAGAACAGTCACAGAATCGTTGTTGAACTTTTGCTTCTGGGTAAAAAGCCATTTGGAGAAGAATGAACACCAAAACATTAAATAAATAATTAAATAAGGAACTAGGAAGATGGAAACATATAATAGATGAACCTACTTGAAATGTTCTTTGAGATAAATTACTATTCTGGAAAGATTCCTTTTTGACAGTGTGGTTCCAAAGTAGTACAACCCAATAACACTGGTGATTAAAAAAAAAAATTAAAAAAAAAAAAAAATTTAAAAATGTAAACAGTTGTTATAATTCATATATAGGTACAGTAATAAGGATTAATAACAACACTACTATTGCAATCAAAGAAAACAGGATTCAATAACTGTTTGGAGCATGCTGTGGTTTTGAAATGCTCACACCTTTGTTTAGAAGCTAATCACATAGTGCTGCCAAAATAAAGTCCAGAAGAAATATCCGCAGCACCTTGCTCTCTCGGGTTCCAGCAAGCCACAACTGAAGTACCTGAGCGGAACCAGAAACAGTAAAAGCCCCAGCTATACCCAATATGAAGTAGAAGCAATCACAGCCAAAAGGGAGAAAGAGCATCTCCATAACTTTGACTTCTGGTTACAGTAACAGCCCTGGCCAGAATATGAAATGAAACACACAGAAACAAGGACAAGATCTGTGCTTTGGATCTTCCCCATGAGGCAGGATGGAGTCTCACAGCAGAGCCATACGCACCTATGTGAGAGGGCTGTGTGCTCCCCACTTCTGCAGCCCCCTCACACGCACCCCTGACTTCAGAGTCAGACAAACAAAACCCTCTCTATATACATTCCCACCCACACCTTATTAGCTGAAACTCCCAATTAACTTGGATTTGAACTTGGGTGCCACACTGTAGCCCAGAGCCGCAACACATTCTCTGCTTGCTTGGAGAGAAGAACAGTAACATCTCAAGTCACGCCAACAGTTTGCTCAGTGAATATAAAGAAGTCCTTATACCTGCTTAAATATAGCAGGTTACATTCATCCATTATGACTTTGACCTGATGCTAGAGCCTTTCAGATTGAACAAACAGAATACTGAAGAAAATACAATGGTCTTTCCCTTGACCAAGGATAAAAATATCATTATTAAATTAAATTATTATCTGATACTAAAATGCCACCACTTTTAACCATGCCCTTCAAGCAGGTTTCTAAAAACATTTTCAGGTTAAAAGGGAATTCCCTACCCAAGTAAGAAAAGAGACTGCACTGTCTTATGAGTTCACTAGACATTCAGATGTTTGAAAGAAGGAAAATTACATATGTCATTTCTAAAGATCAAGTTTGGCGATAAAATCACCCAAAAGAGACCATGTCCCCACAGCAAATACAGATCAAACCCATGCCGTCAGAGATCATGGCAATACATTTGTTTTGTCTTGGTCCTTTACACCTTTTGCTACATCTTGCTATCAGCTCCTGAACACAGAGTATGAACTACAGCATTTCCCTGGTTCCGTTGCAGTGAGTATTCCAAACACTTCAGTAGTATAGTAGGCAATCCCAGTACCATACTGGCTATTTTTTTCCACCTTACTCCTAAGGGATTTTACAGAGAGAGATATGGAATCTGTAGGCATAGTCTTTGGCCCTACCTGTGGCTGAATCTGTTGCTGAACAGAGAAGTCACCAGGAGAGAAGTGATCTGTGCCTCTTCATACTGTGTGACTCACAAGTGAGATTATTTTAACAGCCTTTCCTTAAAAATTACACATGCATTCAAACATATTTATAAGCAGCAGATTCCCACTCAAATTTATGAGAGAAACCTCACATACCTTGTTTGAACTAAGTAGCCATAAAAAACCAACACAAGTCCTTTGTAAACAGGTTATTTTCTGGAGGAACAGTCACATCAGAGCAGGGAAGAGTTCTCCCCATGTTCTGTATTCCATAGTGGCTCACACTGACTTCAGAAGAACTCAGAGATGTTGTAATACACAGCTTGTCCTCCAAGGAAGTTTTCTGCTTCAGATCCTATACGGAACGTTACACCATCACCAAAACTGAAGGTTTAGTGCTCTCTTCCACACTTGTGTGGAAATCCCACCATGTTGCTTGCCCAGCATGACATGCAAGTATGTCACAGCATGTGGAGTTGGGTTAAAAAAAAAAAAAAAAAAATCTTTGCAGAAATTAAAGTTAGCATTTCCTGAGTCTATTGTGTTAATTTTTGATATCATATTTTGATAAAGTGTGTTTACAGTTCCCCTTATGTGTATTTAAGAAAAGTAAAGAAAAATACAAATTATCAGATTTACCCTGAGAGGCTTGATAAGGGATTTAATAGCAGATGAATATGCAGGGGTTGTGGGGGTTATTGGTTTTCTTTGATTCCTTCAAGATCTTCCTAAGACTCTGCACAGATGCCCGGAAACCATTTCCACTCCATTTTTAATATAAATTACAGCATAGTAAAGAACTGGGGAATGTTCTGTTATCCTCCTTCCTGAGGATGCACATCAAACAAAATAGCTTTCCTGTTCAAAATCTATTTCTCACTTTTCAGAATTAAAAACATCTGGGTTTCCCATGTCAACTCACAACATCTTGAAATTATTCTGAAATAAATGAAAGATCATTTTTACACTGCTGATTATTGTGACCAAGGTTGAAGACTAATCTTACAGTAATTGGAAATAAAACATTATTGATTGTAAAAAGAAAAAAAAAAGAATTCAAAATGGAATTTTTCATTAAGCCATAATGTTTTTTCAGTGGCAATACACAATACCTGACATTACTTTCAGTAATGTTTCCAGAAAAGGTCAGCCATCTGGGTGTAATTGGGCTATTTCTGCCCAGGGCACAGGACTGGGACCCAGTAGAACCGAGTCCTATCTCCCATTTACTATTACTGACCTTCAGCACATCAGTCTCTCCCTGCGGACCAGCGATGCCAACTTGCAAATTGCTTTGTGATAAGCAGGTGAATAGCACTTTATCACCTCTTAGTCTAATCCTTACTAATTAATGACAGAATAATTGGTTTGGTGTTATTGCTCATTAGGTTTTGATGTGTTAAATTGGTTTATCCTCATGGTTTTATTAAAAAATGAATTCCATTAGATTAATTTCCAGTCAAAGAATAATATTAAAAAGTGCTTTCTTACAGCCATTTAAACCATGTATGTAAGGCTGCATGACACAGGTTTCACAAATATAGTCTGAAGTACCAGAGAGCCTAATTTAACCTGTATCCAGTTAGTTCTTTCAGAGATGAGATGTGTGAACCTCATTAACTCAATTCATTGACAGAGTGGAGGTGTCTCCAGCCATAATCAATCCTATCTTCCATTTCTCAAGCCAGTAACAAAGCACAGAATTCTGTAAATGAGTAAAAGTTTCTTTACTGGGAGTCCTTTTTAATTCTTCTTGGAACTCCACTGTATTAAAATTTTCCTTCTGCATAAATGATCTTAAATCAATGTTATGCAAAGATACAGGAATTTGCTTCCCAACATGTAATAGAGAAAACCTGTCAGCTATAGAAACAGTTCTTTTACTGATAAATTAATAGCTCTTTTTTTTTCCCAAAATTATTTAAAACTACTGATTTTTACTGCTGCTCTGATTCTGAGGAAGAGAATACAAAAAGTGAAAAATAGTATCCTTCAGCTGAATGTCCTTTCTGAAACAACTCACTATTCCCTATTTTTAAGTGGACATCAGATATGACTCATGGTGCTAAGATACACTGTTTGTTGGAGACCTTAAGGAACAAGAGATAGAATTTAATTTCTATTCAGCTGGAGATGATATGTGCAGGTATTCGTGTAGGAGAAATAGGCTGCTCCTTTGATTCTAAGTAAGAAAGAGATATTCAAATGAGGGTACAGTAGCCAGGGCCAAGAAGAGTAATTTTTCAATTCCAAATAAATGCTGTGCTTCCCTCTAATGCTTTTGCTTTGTCCACCTCCCCATGTCAGTCAGCACATGGCACTGCAGAAGCCAGAGCAGTGGCTCTTGTCCTCCCACCATAGCCCTGACAGAGCTTTCTTCTCTTCCTTAGTCCTTCCTTCTGCCTTATCTCATAATTGGTAAGGACAGAACCAGCTGGTAAAGCAAAAGCACACAATTATATTTATACTGGGCTTTTTATGCTCTCCAATTCCCAGCAATTAATAGGCTTCTCCTTTTCTCCTATTTTACTCTATTTTTCATTACCACAACAGTTAGACACCAGAATGCCCTAGACTGTTTTTTTTTGTGTTAGCTCCCTACTTACCTTACTGGCAGTTCAAGTAGATTGCTGGCAGACCTGGAAATTTTCTCCAAACCATTTTCTGAATTTCTGAATTTTTTCCAATTCTTTTTAATTCATAGCAAAACTTTCACTCATTTTAGAAGTATCTACTATAACATATTGAATCACTGCCAGGCCAGAGCATTGAAATCAAAGATTAAAAACCAAAATGGCTCACATTTTTTTTTCATAATTAGAAGGAAGCAGGTGCTTGCATTGTTTCAGGACATTATTTCAGAATAGCACCATATTGCCCCATATTCTCTATTACACCATTACCATAAACACTGTAACTATCCATCATGTCTATTAGAAACAACAAATACAACAGTAACTAATTAATTATAGTCAATATATTATTAATTATAAGACATAATACATAGGAATCATGCCCAAACAGCATGAAGAAATGAAAGCCACTTACTACCAAAGAACAAAGTAACCTGCTGTGAACACTAAGGCCCAGAGTGCACACTAATACCCAGGGAAATGTCTGAACCTGTATCAGAGTAGAATGAGGGCGAGAAATGACCATCAAGCTCCCACCTTTACAATGAGGAAGACAGTATCAGACCAGTGAATGCATGTATTAAACATGAACCTGTGGTATCAAACTACTGAAACCCACTCTATCTTCTGTATCTATATGATATATATATATATTACTTTTTTCCCCTCCTACTCTGATCCTGAGAAAGAGAATATAAAAAGTAATAAATAAATAAATACATATCTGAAAACATTGTAGCATTTTTTTTCCTCCTTCTTCTAAGGCTGTCCTTTGGTCCTGAAGGACAATACCTTCATACTTTTTACTGTAACACCAAAGAAAAAAGGGAAATGAAAATGAAGCAGGGAAGACGTGAGAGAGGATAGTGTGAAAGAGGAGAAAGGAAAGAATAAGACAAGAGATAGAGTTAAATGGAGAGAAAAAATAGTTTGTCTTGATGCTTTTATCACTGCAGTTTAATTTCATTCTGGTCCCTAGCATAAATGAGGGAGATGCTAGCTATGGAGAGGAAGAGGGAGGATAGTATGTTCACAGCTGATTGGAAGAAGTGTTAGCCAGTTTTAGTTTATAAAGAGGAGCAAATATGCTAACTGAACCAGCCACACAAAACATGTGAAATTTGCTATTGAGAAAAGGCACACAGTGGAACTACTGGCATAGAAAAGCTCTCAAGGGAGATCTATGAAAGTACTTGCACAAAATATAAATCCTGTCACCATAACAAAGCAAGCAAAGAGCAACTGTTCCAAACACCTGCGTTCTGCTCATCAGTTTACTGGTCACACCCTTGTGATTCAATTTTGTTAGAAACGTGATGATCTCCATGACAGCCTTTCATTAAGCAGTAAAACCTCCACACCCAAATATGCTAGTGTGTTATATTCATGTATTAGAAAACATATGGCACAAATTTGTAATTTGAGTTTCGTGCCTTTGTAATTGCTATTAGAACCCATCTTTCTCTTCTAACCTCAGAAGGAGACAAGAAGTAAATACAGACTCAGTAATTTCTTGTTGGGCTTGCCTTGTTACAGTTTTACTAATTTATTTTGTCACATAAACACTTTCACAGATGTGTCTGATGACTTCTAGTTGTGTTACACACCTTTTCTCAACAGCAGTTTACTTCTGCTGGGGTTGGCTTGCTTGGGGTGAACATTTGCTCCTATTTGCATGGAGTGCTCACAGATGTTGAGGTTTGTATAAGTATGTATCTTCAAGGCTAAGTTCTCTCCCCTGTGTTAACCTGTGTCACTCCATCTCTCCTGCACACTGAACAAAACAAAATCACAGGCAGAAAACAAAACAGAAGAAGAAAGCAGCAGAAGACTGAGACAGCAATCATAAAGGATCATCATTCATGGAGCAGCAGAAGTTCAACACCATAGTAAGTTTACTCCTTAGATGGGACAGTGATTTGGAAACAGAGACAGGAAAAACTCCACCTCCTGTCCCTGCTAGACCACCAGGCAATCAGATCTCATCTTGTCATGACCTGAGCAAACATGGCAAAAGAGTATTACCTAGATTCTTACAGCTTAAACTGCTTATTTACTCATAAAAATAAAGGAGAGCTTGTGATCCATCTGATCAAATTACCATACAGTATGCATCAGTCAGAGATTGCAACTAGAATGCAATGTTTTATTTAATTTTTTTACATAAAGCTTCTGTGAGAAGGGAAATTGAGAGCTAGATTTTTCCTGCAGAATGACCATTATCATTTATTTAGATAGAGATAGGCAAATTTATATAATCAAAAGATTGTCCCTACATCAGGCACCATTCAAAAGACTTGAGAATGGCATATGTCATCTTGCTAAAGGGATGAGCCAGATGTTCAGCTACTCTGTTCAGAGAACTTACTAAATAAAGATTGGTGAGAGAAAGTAGCATGAAGCAGCAGTGATCAGTTATGAAGACGACTGTTGCTCAAGTGATACAGGAACATAAAGACTCTTTGAAGCAAACCTCCATCAGACCTGTGTGAAACTATGGAAAAAATGTATCTCTAGGTAAAAGCAAGCTAAGACTTTTCTTTTTTTAAAAAAAAAAAAAAGTCCCAGCAACATTAATGTACCAGGAAATATGGGGACAGCAAAAGCAGAAATTGTACTAGCAAACATTGGGAATGAGGGAGAAGGAAGGTAAGCGGAAGGTAGTTTTATTTGTGGATATTGCTAGTTCTGAAACAGTTTTCAGCCTTGGTCTGGTTAGACAGACAAGAAAATATAATGCTGACATATGACATCTACTGCACCCAAAATTACAAGATAATTTTAGACCAAGTATATAAAATAAAGAGAATCCGTGGCTATTTTAAAAGTAAAGAGCTGGTCTTTGTGGAGCTGAGCTCCTTCAGACTATATTAGAGTTTAGGTCTACAACAGGATGTTCAGAAGGACTACAACACTTAAGAATTACTTGTTGATAAGCAAAAATTAGTAGAGTTTGAAGGCTGAATGTTATCCTGAAACCAAGGACAAGAAAAAAATTCAAAATAATGTGGGAGATAAAGACAGAAACGTGAATCTTCAAGATGTAAAACAAAACAGAAGGGTAAAATATCACTAAACAAACCCCTATATTTGGGGAAAGATGTAAAAACTTCAAAGGATTCTATTGCTTTGAAAGAATTTTGGAATATCAACAGAGTTTTCACAGCATAAACAGAAACAATAACAAGAATAACAGTAACTCCAAGGAATTTTTCAGAGAAATAATGAATAATATTACAGCAGAAGATAAATGGACTACATCTGAAAGGCAGTACAGCATGTAAATTTAAAGGCACACATTCTTGGCTTCACATTAAGTGGACTCAAATACCCAAGCCAAAGGAATATTCCAAAGTGCCAAAAAGTTTCCGTAGCACCTTTGCACATTTCTATCACCTCTGGTTATCTGGAATTCATAATATTGTTCCTGCACAATAAATATAAAGAATTAAGTTGTCTACCACTGCATTCTAGCAGATGGCTTTTTAAACCACTTCAAAGCCTCAGTTAAAAACAGATTCAAACTTGGAAAACACTACAATGAAGTACTTGCCAGATATGACAGTACACCATCATGTAGTGGCATGAATTTAAACAGTTTTCAGCAAAGTACCATTTGAGACGTTTTACTCCAGTTCTCCAACAGAATTAGTTGAACCATCTTTATTAACGTGCTAAAGCACACAGCTTTACAAATTGCAAAACTACAAAGCTTTGTCCTAAAGCAAACAATGTCATTGGCTAAAGTCTTATTTAACTGAAAACTTAAAACAGGAATGCACTGTTTGAGAAGTCTGGTCACATTACTGAGAGAATGCAAAAACAGAGGAAAAGGAATGCAAAAATAAAATCCAAATGATGGGGATCCCCACTTCAAGATAGCAATACTGTATTAGATATAAAATAGCAAATACTGTCAATGCAGAGAGTAGTATAAGGTCCAGACAGACACAAACAGCTCAAAATTAGTTTTATTCACAGAACTGAAAAAGAAGGAAGGAATGGATACTGATTTGGAGGTGGTGATTTCAAATGAGAACAAACACATAGCATACTTAAACAACTGAGCAGAAGAACTAGAGGATTTATCTTCTCCTGACAGCTCTGAGGCTGTTTTAGGATCATCACAGTTCCTCCCACAAGGCAAGGCATCACAGACCATAACAGTACATTATTTAGCAATTTAGGTAATGGAATGCTTGTGAGAATTTGAAATTGTGCCTTTAACTGTTGTTAGCATTATACATACCTAGAAAACAAAGATGTGAGGAATCGCTCCTTTAAAGAACCGCTGGTGGGGAGCTGTGATGCTGGTCATGGTGGGAGAACATGCACACTACCAAAACCACACAGTGCAAGTGAGTACTAATTCTGAGTTACTACTACATCCACCATTACTATTCATTAGGAAAAGTACAAGAGAGGAAAATAAACTAAATTTTTAAAACATTTACTTCTATGAAGAATTTTTACTCATAACATCTGAAAGGAAAATAAATAACACTTGAAAAAAAGAAAGTTAAGTCTGAAACTACTCCATGCCACGGAGCTTCTTTAAATTCACAAATGGTTTAGATGGGTAAAAGTACACTCAGGAGTTCCAAGTGACATATTTTGGCATACGTTTTGTATTCTTCAAACTAGAAAATCTGATGCCTTTGCTTGTGGTGAACTATTGGCTTTACAAACACATATCACACATCTTACCTACTTATGGACCTCATTATCCTTCAAAGAGGAAAAAGTATTGAAAGTCAGTAACATGACATGGTCTTTCTTAACTCCTATTGTCAATAGACAGAAATATCAGACCCCATACCACATGAATTATACAGGAATCCAAGGAGGTAATAAATCTTTGGTTTGTTTCGTGTTTACTTTTCATTATGGTTCTTCATTGACCTAAAGTGAATTAAAGCTACTATATGTGAAAAATGATGATTAGAACGAATTTGGTTTAAGTTAGGAATTAATTTTAATCACAGTTTTTATTGTCTTTTCTTTGCTAGTAGAAAATTCAAACTTATTCTCCCTCTTCTCCTCCCTTACAATCTTATGTTAAAAATTCACAATAAAACTTTTTCTTTTAGGAACATCAACAATTGATGTTGCTCATTTATAGATACATAAGAAGTTAAGAAATGAAAAGCTATTTGTACAGCATATGTACACTGACAGATCAATGTAATGAACCACATTGGCCCAATATTTTCTAATACACCTGCAGGTTCCTTGACCTCTAAACTCACACTTAAAAATGTAAACTACTTAGTTTGTGAACAAAATCAAGCAGGTATCTTTCAGATGATAAAATTTCTATGTGCTGTTGCATGTGCAATTATTAGGGGATTCCTTTTATACCATATTTCACAAATTATTATAGAGATTACATTGAGATTCAACTGCAGAGCATTTCCAAATGCCTAGCTTTTGGACCAACACACCTGTACTTCACATACCACAGAGAACATACAAATTCAAGGGATTAGAGAGAGAGACAGAAATAAGAAAAAGCATGTTGCATTTCCCAGTCACATTTGCTCAATAATATTTGTGACTGGAATTATCCTCTACAATATCAAACTTGAAGAGGTACACAGTCAGCAAAGGTTTAATTATTACATGGCCATCCACACCCTACATATTTTGTATTTGTCGGGAATATTATTATACAGATACTACACAAAGACAACATTACTTGGGATGCATAGTTTCCAGTCCATGCAAAAGAATCCCAAAATAAAATTAGGTCAAGGTAATTTGACATTGGATTTTCCCATTCTCTTTCTAAAAGGAAGAAGAAAGTATTTCCTTACAGCTGTCCTGGTACAACTCTGTTTACATACTATGTCAAGTTTCCAAACCTCCCTTCATTTGATTTGTTGACACAGTGTCCAGTAAAATATTCTGGATCATTAACCAGGCCTAAATATTTTTTTCTGTTTTATTTTACATAAACATGTGGTTGGTTGGTTTTATTTAATTCAGAACTTTTCAGTCATCTAAAAACTATCTTATGTGCTTAAGTCACAATTGAGGATAATTTAATGAAAAGGGATTTTCCTGTTTTACACATTAAACCTGTGTATCAGATGGAAAGTATTACCAACAGCTTGTTTTCTTGATCTGCTCTAGACCCTTTCAGAACTCTGGAAAAATAAGTTGATTTTCTCTTTTTAAATATCTGAGACACAGAACACATCTCCAGCTGCTCCTGGCATCACCCGGGCAGACTTTGGCTGCTCCTCTCCCCATAAGGAATTTTACCACTGAAGCAAAACGAACAAGATGAACTGATGGCCCCGCAAGAGCAGTGATTTGTGATTCAGTCTTTCTTCTTGGGTAACAAGTTTCCACCCCTTCTCTACAGTTATCCATCGGGCTCTGGCTTCGTAAGCCCTTGTGCCTTCCTCGCACAGAGCTGGGCTGTAAGCACCCTGTCATAATTTCAAAATCTAACAGATGTAGTGATTAGTTTGTACTGCCTCCATCTGTTCAGCTATGAAGTTCTTCCTGCCGGGCTTGTAAATGCAGATGGGAAAGAAAATTACACTCAATTGTTTTGGGGTTTGGTCTTGTTTTTGTTTTTTTTTTTCATCTGTACAATCTCTTGGAAGATGAAATACAAAACAACAGAAAAACCCAAAAGACAACTCTCAAAGCAAATAGACATAGTAAAACTATTTTTGTCTAGGTCAAATAAATCTAAGGAGATAATCCAATTATTATGGTCTTGTGATGTAGAATTTGAAAGGGAAAATAGCATAAGCCATTAGTGGATGAAAGCTATAACAAATGTAAGCAAAATAGATCAGCCAAAAGATATCCTCTTTCATAAATGTATGGTTAAATAGTCTTTTTCTGTGCTTCCTCATGTCTTGAGGTAAAATCCTTTAGATTTCATAAACAAAGTTCTGACATTGATGAAAGAAATGTAAGCATTACCATGATGAGCCCATTACTAAGACAGTTCAGTTAATGTCTAGCTCATAAGAATTCCACCCCCACTTTCTCACTCAGCCAGAAGAACTTCAAAGTGTCTTAATAAATCTGATCAAATTCCTTAAATAACTGATTGAGTCTTACAATTTTAGAAACTCTAATAATAGTACTATTGAAAGTCATTAATAATTCTATACAATTATGTCATAGTTTAACCCAATCAGCATTTAAGCACCACGTAGCTGCTCGCTCACTCCCCCCTGGTGGGATGGGGGAGAGAATCAGAATGGTAAAACTGAGAAAACTCATGGGTTGAGATAAAGATAGTTTAATATGTAAAGCAAAAGCTATGTGCGCAAGCAAAGCAAAACAAGGAATTCATTCACTACTCCCCATCGGCAGACAGGCGTTCAGCCATCCCTAGGAAAGCCAGGCTCCATCACATGTAACAGCTACTTGAGAAGACAAACATAATCATATAGAATGTTCTCCCCTTCCTTCTTCTTTCCCTGGATTTATATACTGAATGTGACATCATATGGTCTGGAATATCCCTTTGGTCAGTTGGGGTGAGCTGTCCCAACTGTGTCCCCTCCCAATTTCTTGTGCACCCCTAGCCTACTCACTGGTGGGGTGGTGTGAGAAGCAGAACAGGCCTTGACTCTGTAAGCACTGCTCAGCAGTAACTAAAACATCCCTGTATTATCAACACTGTTTCCAGCACAAATCCAAAACATAGCCCCATACTAGCTACTATGAAGAAAATTAACTCAATCCCAGCTAAAACCAGCAAACCTTATGAGCATAAACCAGTTTCAGTCACAATATGAAGTACATTTCATGAATGTACTTTGTAACACATTTTTCAGTGCTACATGAATAAAATTTACATAGTCCATTATATAAGCAAAAGCATCTGATGTGAAGTGTCCTGTCTGGTGATTCTGATTATAGACCAAGCCCGAAAAGCTCCAGTTACATGCAGAGGGAAAGAAGAGCAGCAGCTGAGGTTTAAAGCTCTTCTCCACAGCGTAAACATTATGGGAGCAAGGATTATTTTATTGGAGCAGGACAGGAAGAAAACCCAGCAAACAGGTTTTCTGCAGAGTACTTGCATACTTTTGAGAAGCATTTCACTCTGCCCTGCGGTGCCTGTGGAGCATCACTATGGCCCGTGAACTGAATGGTGCAGATAGGAAAGAGAGCGGTATTTGCCAGTAGCTTTATACACCTCAGTTTTCTGTTGCTAGGCAAGGTGCAATCCTGGCCAAAAACTGCATCTGTCTGCTCTCGAAAATCATCATACTTGTCCTTACAGAGGAGCAAAGACTTTCTGGAGTCTTCTGAAAGACTACATAGAGATCCAAAAATGGATTTCAGTCATACAAATCCAATGTCACAATCCTGAAAAACCCTTCATTTCACAAGCACCTCATTACTCCAAGGACAGCCAGAAGCATCTCAGCTTTGGCAGAAAGATCTCTTTGGCCTCCAGCTGATGGATAAAGCTGATCAAGTTTCAAAGCTCAGGCATTTTTCTACCCATGTTCCTCTCTGATCCCCTGTGTGGTTTAATAGTATGCTCAATACAGAGGTATAGGATTAAACACCCTGCAAATATCAGTGGCTGCTTCATCTCTTGATAGAATTTGAAGGAAGAGTTTCTTCTTCACTTAGCCTGTATTCCATTACACAAACACCTCCATAGTGCAGCCTTCACCTAAGGTGAGGGAAACCCACCTTCACTCCCTTCTCTCCCTGAGCAGACCCAAACATTTTTCCTAGTGATATGGGTGCTCTTCAGGAAGGAGGAGGAATAAAGCTGGGAACCTCTCAAACAAAGCACAGAATGAATACTACGTCTTCCATATCTGAAAGAAAGCTCTCAACAATTGGTAAATTACAGTCTAATATACTAAATACTGCCTAGCTTGAAGATGGCTCCATCTTTTCTCCCACTGCATTTTAGAAGAGTAACTCTGCTCAAAAGTCTGGATAAAGATAGGAGCGCAGATCTTCTAAAGAGTGTCCTGGCAGAAGAAAAGTCCCTTTTCTCTTTTTTCTGGTGGAAGAACTTCACAGGAACTTCATATACCATTCCTTTCATCAAAGGCACAAATGTGTTGCAATTCCAGATAAATTAAGAATGGATACAGCTGATCTGATGGGATTTTATACTAATCAAGGTTTTTATGAAAGAAAGTTTCTCTATCATATATACAACTAATAAAAATCTTCATTAAAGGTATGAAGGTTTCAAAGTTAAGCACTCAGAAGTTATAGATTCTAAAATTAGTGTTCCCTTTGCAGCCAAAGTTTACACTGCATGTACATATGTACCAGAAAACAATTCTTAGCTATTTTTCCCACCGGCTGTGGGCCAAATATCATTCCCCAATCCTGTCTCCACAGACAGCTGAACTGTTTCAGTTGAATTTTTCCCAAAAAGACTCCCTTCATGAAGCCATTCAGCATGACTTTTTCAAGCAAAAGGTTAATGTTTCAAACTTCAGCAAATGCAACCGGTCATACTTAGAGTTCTCATGGAGTCTCACAGATGGTCGCATAGACAAGGCTGCCACCTCTTTGCAGACATATATATAGACAATCAACATCCTTTGTAAGGATTCAAGGACACAGAATTCATTAGAATAGAGCCCAGGAGCAGGGAAGGGGTGGAATAGGTGATTATGAACATTACACTTGGGCCACAAAGTTATTTCAGGACTCAGATTGCATTGCATGAACCTAATCCATGCAGTTGATCATGACACACCTTGAATGACTGTTGCCCTACCTTCCCATTTTGAGATCTGCCTCAGATGTTATGAATCCCCATTCAGTTGTGATGACCTGTCCTGCAGTGTCCTATTTTCTGCCTGATCTCAAAACAGAATACTTATATTTGCTCAGCAAGCCTGGCTGCCACTATTTTATAATTTGTATTTCTGCTTGCTCTTTCCTTCCAGGTCAAGCATTCAACATTATACTACTCTTTCATATTCATAGCAAACTAATAACCAAAGTCAGGCAGGTTTCTTCAGCCATTTAAGCTAGGAACATGATCTAAATTCCTACTCCATGTAACACAGTTTAACAAGAGGTCTGTATTAGATTACATGAAAAGGACTTGCAAGCAAATCTTATCTCTCTTGCAATTATTAAATCTTCTACTAAGTAATATGATTGTGTATCATTTGTAAGATACGACTTTGATGTGAGATTACATATAACTCCAGTGTTTTAATTCCACTAGAATACAGAACTAAATAGGTCAATTTCACTGTATACTTCTTTCATGTTCATTTGAACCATGTGCAATTATTATGAGCCAATTTCCTGAATGAATGCGAGGCCATCTCTTTAATTCCATTACAACGTGCATGCCTGCCTTGCAAAGCTTCATGCTGCACTGACACTGTTGCTGATCCTCCTGCTACATTATTTGAAGTTAGATAAGGTATCACTCCACTGCACACTGGAGCATGAAGTGTTGGCATATCCTTAAATTGCTTGGGATGGTTTTCTTTTTCCATGAAATGCTTTTTATTTCCATCACTGTGAGAACAGAATCAAAGCCAAGAATGAATCTTTCTGCAGATTTAATCATACTTCCCTTGTTTTAATTACAATTTAAAAACATATTAATACCTATCTACATACCTATCTTAATTGTACCAGCTCAAATTAAGTAATTTCTTACCTTCAACAAATTATTTCAAAACAGATAAAGAGTGTATGTCAATGCTTTAGAAAGCACAGCTGTGGCTGAGGTGTATGTACGCTGCTGGCAGCAGTCAGACAGCATTTTGCTAATGACATCCAGACAAGGGATTCTCTCCTAGCTCCTTATGGTTTTTCACAAGGTGGACTCTGAACTTTTATAAATTGCTGTTACAAAAATTGGGCTCTCCCTCGCAAGAAACCACAACTTAAGCAAAGGCAATACAGGCCTGAAATATATTCAATAATTTTACCTTCAAGGCATGAGAAATAAATATTGCTCTATTCACCAAACTTACTGTGTAGGACACAACTGCCACAGCTTGTGATGGTAAGAAGGAGTCTAGCTTACTTTGGTGGAAGTGGATGTCAAAGGAGTTATCTGGCCTTCAGAGCCTTAAAAATACAGCCCTTCATTCTCTGAGGGCTTTTGCATTTCAGCTATAAAAGCTCATAGTGCTTCTTGTGGCTGAGTTTGAATCATATTTAAAAAATTAAAACCCTGTGACCCTCTTTGTCTGTTTTTACTGCTGTACCATTAAACATCTGTAGGTTGTCGTAAGTGGGTTTACTGACATATAAATGAAAGCAAATCCTTTTATCTTCTCACCAAGAATAATAACATTAAGATGAGGTGATCATCATTAAAAAAGTTCTCCATGGTTTCAGTGACAAATATATTCCTGAAAATCCAAGAGAATCAAAAGTCCTGGTTTTTTGCACATCAAAAGAAAAAAAAAAAAAAAAAAAAAAGGAAAAAAAAGCCTCTCATCAACACAGAGGACAGCACTTGAATTTCCACATCAAATAACAACTGGCAAAATGAAATAAACTGTTTTTCAGCCATCTTTGACTTCTGAAGTATAACAGGAAGTTGGAATTCACATAAATCTTTATCACACCTTTCAGGTTATTTCAGGATTTTTTTTTTATATTAAAATATGATACAAATAAATAAGAACTAAGTGTTAGTAAAATGAAATAGTTCAAAAGAATTCTCACTAGTGCCTTCTGAACTCCATGTCTCATCCCACATCTACTGAGAATCTCAAGATCCCAGAAGGGAAAAACAACATGGATAGTTAGGGAACATCCTGCACTTGGCATTTTACTCTGAGTGCTACAGTGATGCAGTGAACAGGTTATATGACCATTAAAAACAGTAATAAATGAAAGGTTTTCAGCTTCCAGTGAACACAGAAACATATTATGTACTACTCAGTTGTGACTGAATAACATTTTATGCCCATTACTAATATTTAAAAAAATCACCAGAGTTTGGTTTCCAATAAAAATGTTCCTTTTCATTATTTTTCAAATTCTCCTAAGGCTACCTAAAAAAATTTTCATTCTGTCTTGCTTTTTCTAATCACTCCACAATTCTAGCTTTTCCCTGCTACTTAGAGTGCCATAACACTTTTAACTAGAATTCTTAGTTATGTTTATCACGCAAAGAGTTTTGAATAAATTGGAAAGATATGTACTCTGGAGAAATGAAGTTGGCTGGAAGCTTTGGAAGTTGGCCTACCAACATCTAGTTTTGACAATGAAGAAGGTATCTCTGTTTCTTTGTTGGGCAAAAGACAATAAAGCCTTCTAGTAGGGTAATTTATAGCCTTGGGATATTTTTAAAGAACCAGGCACAAGTAACTATATTTATGCTTTATCATGATAACTCAAGATGAGATTTGTCAGGTTAGTACTTTAATGCACCACAGATTTTGTTTACATATTAATAAATTTAGAGTAATTATATTTATTTGATAAATATTTGTCAGGTCTTTGTGGCTATAGAGAATTTTTAAATATAAAAAATTATTTTAAATATAAATAATTTGAGTTCTATCCAGTCAGACAAACTAGGCAGAGTCAACCAAAGTGTCAGAGCTTCAAACTGAAAATGTACATTTTTAATGGTACACAAAGAAACAGCCAGAAAAGTATGGAGCCTGTGCGCTGTGACAACATTGCTTCCTGCAACCCTCACATTGTTTTCATAAATTGTTAAATACTGGCATGTCGCCTCACACATACAGAGTTATTAGCTAACAGTGAACAAGTTTTGCATAAATTAATATATCTGGGGGGTGGGGAATCTACTTATTCATCTTCCCCAGATAAGTAGAAACTTTCCTCATAACTATAGTTGGAATGGAGTCCCAACTAGTAAGGATTAGTTCCTCTCATGCAGGTTAAAGAAGTCACCCAGACCTTCTTTTCCTCTTGATGGCAGAACTTGAACGTACTGTCTTCAGCACAAGTGACATTGCTGAGCATCATAATACTTTCCTACTCACAGGGCTATTTTTATCTCAGGCAGGACACGTGGTTGCGGACTGTCGCGTTTACTTGAGGCATTAGAGTAGGACAAGCAGACACATTGCACTCATGAAAAACTGCAATGTGAATCATCACTGCTTAGTAGCAGTGGAATCACTCACCATCAGAACAAGCCACTCTAAACTAGTATCACAGTTTATGGCAATTTGAAAAGACATTTGAGAACAAACTTTTAGAGTGACCACTATAATTTCTCATTTTTTTTGCAAGCAGTAAGAAATATTTGTCAATATGGGGGGGGAGGGGGCGGGGAATTAGCAAGCACAGCACACAGAAGTAATGGTAATGAAATCAGAAGCACAGTCCTATGTTCCCCTCATGTTCTTGCTGTTGTTCCTTGCAGAGAAAGCAGGTAAGATGCAGCAAAGCTGGTCTGATTCCCTTGGCCAAGCAGACCTTCCTGGTGAGAGGATGGGGGTTGATTCTGTTCCACATGTGCCTTCCAATCAGAAATTTTCTCAAAAGGGCAACAGTTACTATGCCTGTCCTTACACTTGTTGATTTGCACAGCAGACAGGCTGAGAGGATGGCAACTGTGAACCTGCAGTACTAAGAACACAGCGTATTGCATTATGCTCAGTCCTCTGCCACACACATTTGACTGACAGCAGTTCTCAGTCAGTTTATTCTGTCGGAACTCAGTATTTTTGCATCAATTCTTATTCTGAAAGACATTATAGATTGGTTTTGCTGATAACTACTCATGAACAAAACAGTGGATGAGAAGAGCATTTGTAGTCCCGAAGATAAGCAGTAGAGATGGACAGCTGGATGAAGGAACTATGAAATAAAAGTGTACCAGGACTGTAACAGTGTAAGATCTCATTATTTCTACCATTAATCCCCACCACTGACACTGAAAACACAAAGCAATTAGAAAAGGGAAGAAAGAGGAAGAAAAACTAGAGGAAAGATTAAAAATGGAAATTACAAGAGAGTTTGGCAGGAAGAGCACTGACTGAAGTGTTAGGGGTAGCTTTTCCTCTCTCTATTGATTTGTTTTCCTAATAGTTTCTTCTGTAGTAGGCTAGGATTACAGATTAAGCTATTTTTCCATGTCAGCAAAAATAATCAATTCAGTCTCAACGTGTGCACCATTTGAATTTAATAAATCTGAATTTGAAGGCGCACTATCACTGTATTGGGTTTCATAGAACCCAATAAAGTCTGAGAGGTGGCCTAAGAAATACCAGAAAAATCACTCAGTGCCCTGCTTTGATTTCTCTTCCAATTCACCAGAAATATTTATTTCCACAGAAAATGCTAATGTCCCTTGAATTTATTTTGACTTTTTACTCTCATGTCCTCACCTCTCTCCCAGACTACTACACACTTGGTAAACCCCTTGACGTGGGATTACTCACCACATTACCAGTTGATTTTATTAAGTCACTCATGGCAAGAAACCCAAGTGTCTCAAGCAAATGAGGAATTCATGTCCTGCTCTTGAGATCTGTACCTACCTTCCCTTGTTTGAGATATTTCCTTGCTCTGATGGCACATACTCAGTAAGGCCTGAGGTAAGTGGGGAAAATTTATAATTAGTATTGCTTTCAGGTGACCTCAGTCTCCCTGAGGAATAAGAGTCCCCAGAAGAGTGCCTTACTGGAGTTGCACTCTGGGTAGCATGTTCTCGTAGAACTGTATTTCAGGTGAAATATTTTATTATTAAAAAATAATCTACTACAGGACTGATATTTTTTTCTTCTTCTTTTTTCACAGTGAAAAGAAACCATATTCATCTTACCATCCTGGCTTCACACCAACCTTTCTTGTACTGGCCAGTGTATAAATAAGAGATTTCACCTACCTCGGAAATTGTGTAGCGGATCTGCTGATGCTGGAGGCTTGCAGGGCTTTCAGCCGCTCCACCCAGCCCCTGAGGACGCCTGTGTATCATGGCAGCTGGGCTCAGCAACATTCCCCCTTCCACAGGGCTACCTGGGGCCAGGCACTGACACTGCTGAAGCATCACATCCCAACTACAGGAGCGTCACGCAGAAGAACATGGGGAGCACGGACAAGTGGGACTGATCCGGGGTCTCTCCAGAGCAACCTGCAGTGTAAAACAGATGGGGAAGAATTGCCGCATCGTCTCGTCTCCTGGCAAGAGCACAATCACAAAGACTGACTCTTCTGGCTGGGATTCTGCTGGCGTGTGTATGACACTATCATTTAACCCATTTTATATACTTTTCCTTGTCTCCAGCCAGGTTTTTTCCTTGTTTGGAGATATGGATTAAGAAATGGAGATATGGACTAAGTCCATCCACTCAGGCCATGGTACTGGACTCTATCACAAGCTATTTTGAAATCCAGGAAGGCTACATCTATAACTTTCCCCATCTGTTCTTTGCATAATTTCCTTGAAAATAAGTATACCAGACAACATCACACTGGATATGTTTACCTTTTATGAAGTTATACTGGCATGTTTTTGTCATCCAGGATTTTTCCAGATGTTTTGTGATCTCATTTATAATTAACATATCCAAAATCCAAACATCGCACTGAGATCAGAGACACGTACTCAGAATACTTTAACATAATTCTTGATTTTATTTTATTTACATCTCCCAAGCTTTTTCTATTGAAGAAAATTTAAAATGCATGCAATTAATTTTGAACATCATCACTGATTCCTAATGATCTATTTGAAATTACTGCTTTATTATATTTCACTGCTGAACATTTACTTTGCAAAATGACAATAATCCTGTATTTCTATGGAAAACATGCGGTGCACAGACACACCTGCCTCGGGTTGAGTCCCCTGTTATTCACTCCACAGCTCTGAAATTAAAGTGGCATTTCTAACTTGCATAACTAAGCAAAACGTGGCAGTATGTATGACCATACAGCACTAATTATGACACTGGCAGGAGCCACCAGCGCTCATATATAACTTTAACAAGGCTTTGACTCAGAATGTTATTTTTCTACATGTTACCTAAACTCAGTCCATTTTCATGAACTACTGATTTTAGCACGAGCAAGACTGTTTACAGCACAAACTGCTGGCCAAAAACACGCATACAGTTTATTGTGCAGTAGGTGATATGCCATTATTGGGATATCAATATTACAATAATTAATTTCCTTTTATCAAAATATCACTCTCTTAAATTAGATACAGCCAGTTGGATAATTCTTAGTAAAGAAGAGGTATGACAGTTTGAAGAATCATCCCTGCTTAATTACAGTAAAAAGCATAGATCCTGCTTGGTGAATCAGAGAGTTTTAAAAAGAAAAGTAACTTTTCACTTGGCAATTGCTTTTCCTTTGTTTCAACACATTAAAATTTGAAATAAAGTTTACAAAAGTTCAGGAGGAAAACCTGTTTCTCCTGTATATATATTTTCAAATCATCTAGTGAATTCCTTGCAGACCACTGAAAGCATATAAACTATTTCTTGGGAAATAAGCTATTTCCCAAGAAGACACTCAAGTGAGCAGAAATACATCACGCAAACATGGTGAAATGTGAACATTTATTTGGGAGTGAAATGAAGCAGTGAGTGATATTTTGTGGGATTTACTTCTGTCAAGTTGCAAGTTATTTGGTAGAATGAAGTAATTTAAAAATATATCAGTATTTCTTCAAGCACTGAATGATTTACTATAGCTCTGTCAAATCTTCTAGAACTGAAAACTGTTCCAGCAAAGTCAATGTGAACTCTGCCAGTGAAATCAAGAGGAACAAGCTTGCAGTAAGCATACCAAATAAAATGTAATATTAAACATTGCAACCACTTTAAAAAACACTTTACTGGTTCTATTGTACTGCACCAATAAAACACCACAGCCTAAGAATGGTAGTCTCTCACAAAAGTGGATTACTGGTTTCTTAGAATAGAAGATTACTGAAAAGGTAAGTACAAAGAATGGTATTTCTGTATAAAATTATAAACACTTTTTACATATGCGACAATAGTTTATTCAGCTTTAAAGGCTAATTCACCCAAACCACTGTCCTTCCTTTTGGCCATTAGCTCCTACTCACACACAATGGAAGGCTCACCCAAAGAGCAGGTGCAGAGGAGATGGTGGTGTGACACATGAAGCACACCCCTGAGCTGTAGCTGCACTGCTTTCATTTCGCAGTCTTCAAACAGCAGTAGGTAATGAAAAGTGGTGATTCCTCTTATACAGTTTATTTTATAATTATTTTTTTTAATTAAATAATTTTACTTTAAAAGCAAATGCATTTCTTTCTTGTGTATTTTTCTACATTGCCCAAGACTCCTTGCCATTTGCACAATGTGAGGCCTTGCATAATGGTTGCGTACAAGTGGGAGGCAGAGGATCATGGTAATAGTAATGTGTTATTTATACCTTGTCAGATTCAGACACCTTATGAGTTCTTTACAAAAGTGGCAGAGGAATTTTTTATGGTTATTTTCTGAAGCTCTCAATAAGAAAAAGGGTTGTTGGGGTTTTTTTATTCCAGCTTTTTCCCAAAAAAACTTACCCTTGCACTTCCATGTGCTATTAGTTCATGAGTTTGTGATTCTATGGACTGTAGTACAGCAGTAAAAATTATCTCCTGGTTAAAATATTTGCAGAGAATCATAGAACATTTGAGTGCACTTGGAGGAGATAAATCTGAAGGAGACATTTTATCTTACATTATGTAAAATTTTATACTGCCATTACATTCTCTTAAAAATCACCTCTTCTGGGATTCTCACTGTTCATCCACAATTATAAAAATTTAAAAATTGAATCCTGAAATGGAATTTAGACTTTATCACTTGCCATTGCAAGTTTCACCCTAGGCTACCAGGCTGCTTTGGCAAGTTCTCCTGATGGAGCCCTCTCTTCCACACAGCTCTGCCTTCAGTGTGTCTGAAGCAAAAATGGGACTGAAGCATAATCCAATGAAGAAATTGTTTCTGATTACAAATATCTAAATTTATAAATGATAATGCTATTTCAAGTATTCTGCTGGCTTCAGAAGAAAGTAAATACACACACAATGTTTTGCTGGGAATGGTAGCTACTTGGTAGCAATGTTTTACTGATAACAATTTTTTTGCCTCAAGTATTTTAACTTGTCAAGCTACTACTGGCAGTAGATTCAAAAAAAGAAGTGAAATGGATTTATCTGCACAAACTTCTGTAGCAAGTATTTATTTTGCAACCATGGTGCTGAAATTAAACAGCTAGATAGATACATGTTTATATTCCTGCAATCACAGGACTATTTTTTAAAAATTCCATTAATGTGTTGCTAAGAAACAAAGTCCCTATTATATCTATGTCACTCTTTAACTTATCTTAATTCTAAACAATTTTTTAATTGCATTTGAATTATATTTTTAATATGTAACTATTGTCCAACCACTTCAGACAACATCTTGTTAACAGGAGGCAGTAAAAAAAGGGACAAATGAGGTAAATAGATTTGTTCTTAAAGTATCATCATTTGGAGTTGCTGAAATATTCACAGGAAACCTTCTTCCTGAGGAGGGTCAGATCTATTATGGCAAACAGTTGTGATTGACTAGATGTTTGGTATTTTTGCGTTATTAACTCTTCATGTAACTTGCTGCAAATATTATGTCTGTTTTCTTGTTTCTTATGAAGATATTGCACTGAGTAAGACCTAATGTTTTAGGTTTTGCACAATTTTCAGGCTCTCTGATCAGATCCCTAGGTTTCTACCAATAGATGTATTCCTTGATTGCACTGCCTACCTCTTTGAAACATAAATCACCTCTAGAAAGTCATCAGACTACTACATTTCTCCAGAGCTGGATAGGAATACCATTTTCCTATGGTATATCTTTACCAAAAAAAAAAAAGTCACATGCAAAAAGGAAGACCTTTCTTTTGGTAGTGGAAGGAGCTCAGTGAGAACAGAGCTGGAAATACCCACACCTATGTTCTGCTGTCCTGCTAGGGCTGGATCCTTTCTGTGCACTCCCTAGTTCAGCTCTCAGAAAGGGATGACTGCTACTAAGAATTTGTACTCAGCCATAGCGTTTAAGTTACTTGAGCCAGTCACAGATGTATATTGTATCTGCATAAAAGCAGAGCACCAGCTACTCTAAGGGTCAGACTCCAAATCTGTTTTGATTTGCCAGACACTAGCGAGGAAAAGTATGGATTACTACTTACCAGGGAAGAACAAATAACAGATGATAGAGAAAAACCTGCAACAGCCACTGCCTTTTTCAGCCTTCACAGAAAGAAATTAATTGTGACCTAATCAGTTTAAATAACCAGGAAAGCTTGAAAAAGCCTGAAGAAAGAATGAGTTAATGAATCTGTGAGTTACATTTAAGAATCCTATAATGATAATCAAGTGCTCACTTGCCTGATCTTCCCTCACCAAGGGCATGGGTTCACCAAACAGCTGAGTAAAATTAACAGCTCCTTGGCAAGGGAGGTCTCAAACCCATTCCCTTCACTGATGCACTTCCCCCCACGCCCCATTTGCTTCACCCTTGCAAACTCTCTGGAAATCTTCTGCAAAAGACTTGCAACATAGAGCAGTAATTTGACTAATTATGCCTGTAAACAGCTACTCCTTCTTTCGCAGTACTCCTTTCCCCCCC
>NW_010312894.1:134122-138893 GCF_000700745.2 Antrostomus carolinensis
CCCCCCCCCCCCCCATTTTTGCAAGTTCAATCAACTCACAGTGTATTCAAATGCCAAAACCAGCACAGAGGAAGCAACAGGAGCACATGGCCAGACACCTCATCCTCCCACCTGCGGTTCAGTCAGCATGTTCAGCTCCAAAAGCGCCATAGTAGCACAAGAAGCTGGTGTAACAGCAGCCTGGCCAACGTCTTGGTGTAGAGCAGATCATTTACTTGACAGTCTGAATTGTTGCATTTACAACAGAAAAAAAGTCTCCTTCCAAAGCATCTCACTGGATGTACTAATGATCACAGGAAAGTGAGCTGTGATAGTGGCTGCTCTATGTAGAGAATCAAACATATTTTTCCCAGCTCCAGCACCCGAGACAAGAAGCCATGAGACACACAAGATCTGTCACCACCAGTCGCCTGGTGCTGCATCCACGGGTGAGGAACACCTTATGAAACCCACCTTTGAAAAGAAATTTATATGAGAATAAAATGCATGTCGTTACTGAACCAGTCAACATAACACTAATATGAAACATTTTCCATCTGAGATACACACTCTTACTATCTGATGGACAATGGGTATTGGAACTCATAACTAGTTTTCTTCCCTGCAGATATTCCTCACCACAAAGTAGCAAACTCAGGGTTATCTCAAGAACACAAAATGTAACTACTCATAATAAATAGCCTCTCCTTTCTCTCATCTTTGGAACAGCATTATACTGTTAGTATTTAAGATTTCCTAGCAAATAAAATTGCATAAAATTAAAAATAAAATAAATGAAAAATTTAAATTGATTCACATTCAACAGGAAAATATTGTCTGTTCAAGGAGCAAATATTTTCCTCAATATAGTGCGGCAAGACTGAATTGAAAGTTATTGTTTGCTGAAATCAAAGAACAGGTTTGACATTTTTAGTGTTGACAGATCACAGAAGTTTAAAGGGTCTGGGTTTTTTAGAAGCAACAAAAGTCACAATAGGTGTTGTAAATTCCTTTCAGATTTGAGTGCTTTTCCCAGGACCCAAATGTTGAGAATTAAATGTCATACCAATCTATGCAGTTAATCAGCGGTGCGCTGTGTTGCCAGTACTGTCCTGGAGGAGGTTATCAGCAGGCAAGGCGTGTCTGCAAGGTCCCAACATCTTGTCCTAAAGGATCACCATGACTACAGAACTAGTATCTATTGCTGTTCCTGAAATCATTCCTAACACATCAGACTAAAGTAATAAAAACACTTATATACAAATATCTGAAAATAAACACACAAGGTGGACACTTTGCCTCAAGAATCAGACCAAAAAAGACCTTGAACCTTGCTCTCTGTCTTTGTATCTAGCTAACAAACTACAGGTAATTGCCTAATCCCCATGATGAGCAACTTGTTACTGATGCTTTCTTTGCTTCAGCAGGTTGATTCAGCCCAGGCTAGGACTTCGGTTTAGGATAACGTGCTTGCTTCTATAGCCTGCCATTGCTTAAGATCCCAATTAGATTAGAATATTCTCCAACCCTGAGGATATCCTCAGTCATTAGTCAGAAATGAGATTCACTTTCTTCCCACCAGAACACTTATTGTCCCTGCCTGCTCTGGAGACACTAATTACTGCCTAGTAGTTAACTGGCAGCTCGTGACTGCTCACATTGTTAGCCAACCTCTGAAAAGATCACCAGCACATTGCTAAGCAGACTGCCCTTTTCTCCCTGCCTGGGCAATACTCAGGTCCTAGTGTGAAGCTCTCCTGTTGTTTTGTTTTATAATGTCATATTCCATAAAACATAAAATGTGCTAATCATACAACACAGCACGTTGCTGGCTGTCCTGTGAGATGAAACACAATGATAATCAAATCACTTTCCTTGGGTGACTGTATCCTGAGCTGCCTCTGCAGGCTACCACATCACTGGACAAGACAAAATATTAGCAGCAAAACTCACTTTTTTTTCAGGATTCATAGTGTCTGTGGAACTAATCAGAGTCTGTGTAAGATGTTGGCAGATATTTGGATAAAAACACTTTCATTCCAAGCACCGAAGTCCCTCAGCTCCACATTTGTTTGCATTTTCTAAGCATGGATGATCAGAACTTGACCTTTTCTGCCTTAGACCACTGACTGCACTGGGCTGCTCACATGAGAATGAAGTGTATGAACACTGGCACCTTCCATTTGAATTCTCGCTGTCCTCATCTTTGCCTTCACAACTGTTACCACACATGTGAATGGCAGTAGCTGGCTTGAATCCAGAGTGAAGTTTTTTGTCATAAGGATTATTTCTAACAACTTCAGATCTCTTTTGATACGCAAAAATATCATAACTCTCAAGATAGTTTGATAACTTTAATGAGGCTTTGCAATTTACATTCAATATGTATTAGTACACAAAATATAAGAAATCACATATACAGATAAACTTTTGTTTGTTTGTTTTACAAGTTAACCAGTATGAAATACACAAGCTACATTTATTCACATAACAAAATGGAACATTGATGAGCTTCATTCACCGATCAAATATCTCAACAATTTACAGACCAATATTTATTTGCAGCTGCTAAAACAACAAACTTCCATAAAGAACAAATAATTTATGTCAACAGATACACTGTCATCACATTCTATGAAATGAAAAAGCCAAACTGAGCACTGACTGAACGCTTCCAGATTTCAGCAGAACCCATGTGAAGCAACACTGTGGAGCTTATACCAGCATCAAATCTGTCCACGGTTTATCAGCTCTGTGACTGAGGAAATAAATCACATACAGAAATTCTTTAGGGTAAATTAAGCCATTTCATTTCATTACAGGGTTATTTAACCCATTTATTTTTCAACCTTTTTAAAACAAAAAGGAAATATAATTTAAAACAAAAAATTGAAATATTTAAACCTTTTGGTTTTTCATTTTCTGACTTAAACTATTTTCACATACAACATAGATCTGCAGTTTGTGAATAGCTTTGGTGCCTCAGACTGTCTTCTTTGTGAATCAATTTTTAACTACTTTCTCCAAATACACCAACAATTCACTAACTTCAATATTTGAAGTTAAGTAGGTAAAAATAACATACAGACATTTCTATCTTAAAACAATCCCTCTGCTACAAAGTCTCTGATACTCTCATTTTTGCTTCTGAACAAAGTCAAAAAAACCAAAGCTTCTTTTAGCAGCATTAAAGGCAAAGGGTCTTGGAAACTTTCTGGTACCTTCAGTTACACTGAATGCCCTCAACTTCTCAGGCACAGACCCTGCAAAAAAGGAGCGTGCAATTTGCTTTCACAAACACAACCACGCTCCCAGTGCAGCTCCCTGCTCATTTGGTCACACATAGTTCTCATGTGAGACGTGACCTTTTACAAATGAAGCAGATGCACCTCGTGAGCGCTTCAGTATATGCATTAGGGGAGCCCTTCAAGAAATTTCCTTCAGTTTGGGGGAAAAGAAAACAAAAAAAAAAAACCCCAAACAAACAAAAACCACTAAAAAACCCAAACAAAACCCAGTTTTACAGACTAACCACAGCTTTACGTTTGTTAATGTCAACAAAATTTATTGAAAGTACTAAAAACTCTGCTAGATCTAAAAATGTAACTGTAAGCAGACTGAGCTGATCTGCTTCTGTGTTCCCACAGGGAACCTCATGTTTTATCAGTGATTTGAAAGTAACGCTTACCCTGATGAAGTTTGCATCCCTCCCAAAAATTCATGGAACAGTAAATAATTAAGAGGTCAAGTCAATGAACAAAGCAAACTAGATCATTTAACAAGCTGGGCACAAGCAAAATGTCTTTTATACATCCACTTGGAAAATTCAATGCCTAGAAGCAAAGAATAACCTTATGGAAAGGGTGGTGGACTTTACCCTAAGAAGCAGTGACTCTACAAAGGATTTGGGGATATCACTGGTAGATACAATCTCTCCCTTTTAAAAAACACCTTGGAGATCACTTTCACACTTGCATGTGTTCTTAAGAAGCCTGCTAAGGTAAAGGATTTGGTGAGAAGCATTATAAGGACCCCTGTTCACTAACTGTAAGGGAGGAACACAGAATGACATAATTCTACTACCAGTTTTGGAAGGGATGTATCTAAAATGAACTAAAATGTTCAAATGCATCTTTGGAGTAGCAATATCAGACTGGTAAGCAACAAGAGCAAAACACAATTTAAAACAAATGCCAAACCACTGAACCTTGGAATTCATTTTAAGGTATTGCCCAGGTATGAGCATTGCCTCCATCATCTCTTCATATACCATGTTTAACTTTATTGCCCCGCAGAGTTGAGTGGCTGTAGGTTTATTTGTTTGGAACTTACTGGTGACTCAGATATTGCTGCAATCTTCAAAGAATTCTTGATAGAGCTGAGTTCCCACATGTGTAAGTTTATGATATGCATGCCACAACATCCCCTTGTGATCTTGTACAAGTTTTTAAGTACGGCTTTCCGGAGAAGAATGTACACCCAGGGATCTAAAATCTGATTCCACGTTGCCATTCGGAGAGCAAAAAGTATTGTCTCACAGGTCTCATTTGAATGATCCTCATTTATTCCAATTCTGGCCATTGCCACCTGAAAATGGAACATTTTAAAATTACACATCAGAAAAACAGACCAAGACAGCATGTGTATGAGTGAAATTGATTCAACATTATCTCTAATCTTCACACCTTCATAGCATCAATGCATCACGGTTGCAAAGTAAATATTTTCAAGCATGTAACATTTATCATCCTAGAAATCCTCCAGTGTTTTACATAGGAGGTACATGTATCTC
>NW_010312894.1:138942-157555 GCF_000700745.2 Antrostomus carolinensis
AGAATACCCTCCAAAAACAGGGACTGATTCGAGTAATAGTAAAAATAATAAAAACTTATCCAGACTTTGAGCTAACAAAGCATACAAAGACTGTTCCAGACATGGATTTTTTCAAGGACAGAGGCCACTGGTAGATCAGAACATTTTCCAAATAAAAGTCTGCATAAGGAATACAGCACCTTGATTCAATCAAGAAGATTTACACGATTTAAGCTGCAATAGAACACCATTTATTGACACCAGAGGATTTAGGGGTCTCTAGGAAAATTTAAGCCACAATGACAAAGGCCATCAATACCCCTCCTCTTGCCCATGGAGACACAGAGGGTTTCATTCACCTGTGGAGGAGCTGCTCATGGACAGACCTTCACCAGCAACAGCACTGCCAGAGCCAATAGCTTCACACGGGTAGAGGCATTCGTCTTCCAGTATAGCTCAGCAGGGCTGCTTCTGGCAGAGGATACCCAAGAGCTACACCAGCCCAGTAAGTTGTCGCTGGCCTCCCTGCTTTGCAGAGTTGCAACCTAGGCTTTGAAACACCAGCCCTAGTGAAACCCACGGCGCTGGGGCTCCTGTCCTGCAGAGCCCTCCTTCAAGGGTTTTCTGCACTGGGATTTTGTAACCTGAGTTCCTGTGTGAATAAAGCCTGACTCTGCAAAGCCAGGAATCTGCCAGGGGACAGTAAATTATCTCTCTCTGTTATTAATGTTAAAAGCACATGAAGACTTTTTTGGTAGAAAGATGAAACACCACAAGGCTTTCAGTTCCAAAGCCTTTAAAGAGATACAGTTATTTAACTAAGAAACAGAGTATTTTACAACTCATGGTATGAGTTCACTGATTTATTGGGCGATGAGAGGTAGGGTCAGTCTGTCCAAGTGCAGCGGGTCATATTTTCACAAAGATACAACATTAAAAAAAAAAACAAACCTAAAAAATAATGATGAATTAAGAGAAAAATTTACTGTTCAAGAGTCCAGCAAACCTATTTTACTCCTTTTTAACACTTCTCTGTACTCCTAGGCCCTACCTGTAGCTTGCAGGTTCCACATCTGAGTATAAACTTGAGTGGAAGAGAGTGAATGCATAAAAGGAGACTGGACTTGCTTGATTAAACACTTCAACAAGCAGTTCTGTATGAACATCTATGGGAGCAGCAAAGAGAGCCCATAAGAACATTCCTAAGGAAGCTGGTAAGACTGGCAGAAGCACAGCTGGGAACCGGTGCATGGAGAGGAGGAATGTCTGAGCACCAAGCCAACACAAACACTTACAAGTCAGTTCCCTGAATCTGCTTTTCACCCCACAACTGTTGGGTGCATTCCTCTCTGACATCAGCAGCCCACCCAAACTTGGGACAACTCCTTTGGCTTCTGCATGGGATGTTTTCTCAGGACAGTCCTACGTTTTATTTATTAGAGGTCCAATACCACAAGCCAAACTCAGAGGGAGTACTCCTTACTCATGCAAGTAGGACTGGGCAGCAAATGACAGCACAACAGAGCCCATAGACCAATGTCCTTCTCTAATGTAACCTATGCTTGACTTAATACAGACATACAGCTTCCGAATCTGCTGCTTCATGTACTTCAAAATTTCTTTGTTGTTTTTCTCTCGCATTCTGCAAGGTTAATAAGTGTCAAATTCAATAGAATTTCATGCCCGGAAGAGGAGGCAGGAGATGTTGCCATCTAGGAAAAGAAGGTCCATCCAGACTTTGTAAAACTGTATTATTTTCTCACATGTTATCTAGCAAGCTTGTGAGATTCCTTTCCATTTAGTAGTAATCACCTCTAAGGGAATCCATTCATTTCCTGTTCAACTTGCTGGCTCAACACAAAGTATCGCTATTTTGATTATGGATTTACATAAAGTAAATCAGGACAAGGAAATCTGATACGTAATTTTATGGATTATGACACTGGAAGAAGCTTCATCTGGAACATTTAAGTCACCTATAAAAATAATATATCTGAACTTGCAGAAGTAGCAAGTACAGCTTACGTAGCTAAATGCTTAAGCAACTGAGCTGTGAATCTCTGTATTGGAAATAATACGATAAAATCTACATCATCTGCAAATTTTGTTTCAAAAAATAACAATTTTCTAGCCATGGCAATGCATAAGAAAACTGCAGGCAACTGAAGCCAACTGCATGCAAAGAGGAAACTATGTCCTGGCTATGGGAGCCTTTCTAAAAAGTTATCTGATAATTTCTAGAACAGGACCCTAAATTCCAGCTAAACAGGGGTAGAATGGAGTGAGGTCAATATCATTTATTATTTCTATCATATTTTCATTTAAATTTTTTTAATTTAAATTTAAATTCTAAAAATACTATTATGAAGTAATTTTGAAATCACAAAAGATAAAAAGGTCTAATATGCTACCAGCTGTTTAATAAAGGATCTCACTGAACCAAAGCTTGCAGGCATTTGCTCCCGAGGTACAAATTGTGTCACTAAACTGACACAAGTCACTGGCTCAGAAATTGCAACCAGAGCTTGCTGCAGTGCTAAGTTGACTTCTGAGAGCAGGACCTCCTACGCAGGTACCAAAAGGACACTCCTTTTCTTCTTATGGGACTAGTACTGTTCAATAATTACTTCAAAGTCAAGAAACCAATTCAAAGATTGACTTTTTTTTCTCCTTCCCTGTAGATCCATCAGGTTAGTATGACGAAGGAATTCTGTCCTCTGTAGCCAGCAGTACACAAGTGGGGAAGGGGGAAGAGGCAACACAATTGCATCATATTTGGTTGCCTTTGACCTCTACAACTGAACTTAATATTAACGCAGCTTCAGCAATATGACTCAAAAAATTAAACCCTAGCTGGTAAACAATAAATGTAACTCATGACACTTTCTAACATATTTAGAAATGTAAAAATCCAAGTAGCATTTGCTGAGTTATACAATGTTTATATGAACACAGATGTAGTATGTCTTCCTGGTTTGCCAAAAAAAAAAGTATCAGATGATATGTCCAATACAAGTCCTTTTCCTTTAGGAAAGTAACTATAAAAGCATAACTGTAAAAGTGACTTTTTAAACCAAGGCTGCCTGCCTGTAAGATATAAAGTCGCTCTGATTCATATTAGACCTTGATGGTTTAAGGAAGGATGTGAGAATTCCCTGTCCCTAAAAATAAATACAGAGAAATCAAATTTGTGTCAAGCAAGGACTTGACAAAATACATTAAACTTCTCCATCCTTTTTGTCCAATTTTAGGCTTCACTAAAACGAAAGCTCAGTTTGCAAGATCCAGAATGTCCGATGGAAAAGTTTTAAAAACATTTTGAAATTGTTGACTTCTACAATTTTGCCTCTAGCAGACAGCATCAGAGAACAGCCATTTCCCTCAGGGACAAAGCTCAGTGCAAGAAACTGAAATAAATTTCTCCAAAGCTTCACACCACTCTCCAAATATAAACAGCATGTCTTTAATTTCCCTTCCAATTGGATCTCAATTATATGAGAACAACTAATAAGCTAAATGGCAGTGCTGCTTAGTCACATTCCTGTTAGTACTCAAGGACAGCCAATCAAAACAAGAAGCAGTCTTCACAGCTACTTAGGAAATAAGGAAAATTCTAATACTACTTTGGTGCATTTCAGCACACAGGCTCTAAATCCAGGTTCTATCCTTGACTTCAGGAAACTGGATAAAAACCAGTTCGCCAAGAGATTAACATGGAAAGCAGAGAAGACAGGCCAATTTTGTTACATGCAAACAAATATCAGAATTTTCTTCCTCTGAAGCTCAGCCTTCAGGCCCCATTTCCCTGTGGGAACCTTGCACACTCTCCCAAACCTCTTCCTCTTCCTTTGGATTTCATTACAGGCAATTCTGAGAATTTCCATTAATGGAAGAAAGTCCGTGGTTTTTTTCAGTATTTGCAAAGTATTTCTATTTTGTCACTGATGCCTATGTCGAACCCAGAGGTGCATATCCCGTCTCCTAAACCACACAGGACTCAAAGAAGTATTCTACTGGCTATGTCCCACTCCATGGAAACAAAAAATATATAATTATTTTGAATTTCCAGAAGTTTGGTAATTTCCATTATTCATACGTGCTACAAAGAAGTTGCAGTCTGCTATAAGCAAAAGCTGATTAGAAGATGATGCTTTGTATTCTTTAAACACAGATTTTAAGAAAAAAATATGCCAAAGAGGGGAAAAGTGAAATCGAAATATATCTATTTTCACATTTTATGTACCATTTTATATCTTCTAAGAACAGCCATTAGAAAAGAAACACTGACAGCAAATTGCCTGTAACACTGCTATATAGATATTGCAGTATATAAAACAAGCATTTGTTGCAACAAAGCTGAGTATGCTTCATTTTATTTTTTATTAAACTCTATATAAGTCAGTTTAAAAGCAAGGGCTTCCAAGAAAAATATGTAGCACACCACTTCTGCAATCAAAATGTTAGTACACACACTGCACTACTTACACCACATAATGCTTTTTATGTTATAGATCTGTAATATGTATTTCACCTAATGTTTTCCCTTCCCTTTTTAAAGGAAAAACATGAACCATATCTTCAATTTTTATACGCTACATGATAAATTGGCCTACCAAGTAAATTTTAACCAAGCATAGTGATTTTATAAAAAATGTGTATTTAAAAAGGAAATGGAGAAGACACAATGCTGTAGCGAGTTTTTCTCCACATTAAGGTCCAGAGAGTACTTTAAAGGGAATACATAATACTTCCAAGTGTACAAATTTGCAGGATTGGCTCTTAAAAGTAGCAACAGAATAAGGGAGTCTCCTTTTCTCTCATGTACACTTCTGTGAAAAATAACAATGCCACTAAAAAATAGTAACAGATCCACTGGCTCCTTATTTAGTTGGGGAAAAATCTGTGTCTACCTCTTAAAATAAAGTTCTAGTCTAAAACAGGTAAATCAAGGATGGTAACTATTACTTGCCATGATAAAAACATGCAAGTTTACTTATTATCTTGCTACAGGCAGCTAGTCTGAGAAAGACCTTTCCCCTATCAGGGTCACAAGTTTCTCTCAGGAAACACAGAATCCAAATGAGAAACAGACAGAAAAGACTGAGATGATCAAAGGTAGTTGAGGTTGCAAAAACAATGCCTCCATGCATTCTGTATTTACCCCCCTTAAAAGGGGGCTGCATAAACCTTTTGGAGGCATTGTAAATCTAAGGGCACTCAGAGGTGTTCCCACAGCACTGATGCTGTGATAAAAGTCAAAAAAGTATAGAGAAAACAGGAAAACACATTTTCCATGATGCAAATTAAAATCATTTCTAATATTCCTTTCTCAGACACAGTTCATTCTATGACCAGGCAATTTCTCAGCAGCTGCTTCATGAACATGGTACATTCAGGATGCATGTGCCTTTTCTCATATTGGCAAGATCAAAGCCTCGAAACAGTATGTCCAAGTACCCCTCTGAACTGGCAGGGCAGATCTCACATCAACGGAACGCCAAAGAAAGGACTGCACAGTACAGCAGCACATACAACACTGCAGCCATGACACTAAATGAAGGCTCTGTGGGTGGTGGCCACCCACCAGCTCAGCTCCACCTGACCTGGCTGTGTGATTCCTTCTCGCTCAGGCTGTTCAGTTCTTTTGAGCTCTCAGCTCTCCTCAGGCAGACTCAGGTCTGCAGAAGATTCACAGTCTATCGCACTTCATTATTGTGCCATTAAAATGTAACATTTACACCAACTGTGTCTTTACAGCTTTATGCAAAATATTTATGTATGGCAATGTACTTTCTGAACAAACATTTGGAAACATCATTTGGAATGAGATTTTTATCTATAGAATTTGTCATAATTACTGAAGAAAAAAAAATGTAAAGTGCCATGACATTATACTCACTATTTAAATTTTATTAACTGCCTTTGGCATTATCAGGTAGGAATGTAGTTATGAAGTAAGCCGCATAAAGAGAAGGATTTCTTTGTGTACATAAACTTACAAACTTTAACTGAAAGTGAAGCTTTTCTTTTCTGTCAACTTTCCCCTTAGACACTATCTATTTGCATCTGTTTTGCAGTAACATAAATTCAGGTTGGGCTTGAATGAAGCATTCCAGGACACCTTGTTTCTCTGAGAGAATCCAGATATTTCTATCTTGGATTGGCAGCCTTTCTTCCTTCTTTCCTTTCTACCCTCTCAAAAATAGAATACTTTGGGTCAACTAGCAATGTAACTACTCTCACAGCTTAATCAATTAACTCATTTGAAGGAAAAGCAGAATGGAGATGGACAGAGAAGAGTTTAGCACTGAAAACAGTATGTGACTCACTTCATAATGAAAAGACACAGTGTCCATATCAAAGTCAAATAAACAAGCTGTTTCCTGAGCTACACATTTTAAAGTTACGAGAAAGCCTGCTTCCATAGAGTGAGGAATGTATTGTAACAAAAATCTCTTGTACAAAAAACTAATTTTACAGATAAAATTAAAATATTCTTTGCCCAGCAATGCCGAGAAAAACTTTATGGGACAACTGCTAGACCACTTGGGACCAGAATACAATAGAGTATTTCTAATGCTGCCTAGTAAGGATCATCCGGAGAAAAACCATCAAATCAAATAAGTGTTTACAGACGATACATGTAAGTATTTAAGGACTATAAGTATTCACAATTCATTCATTCTTCCTTTAGGGTCAGTTGGGTAAAGCTTCAAACCCTGGAAATACCCTATTAATTCTCTTTCATTGCTTTTATTTTTCAGTTTTTCACACTCACTTGGAAAACAATCACATTTTTATTGGTTAAACAAATACTCTCATTGATTTAGGAGCAGCAGAACTTCTCTCACTACTACCCTACAAATACCCAAAGAATCACAAATAACACATAACACTGGGGAGGAAGAGAACTGTCTGAATACAGAAAAAAAAGATACAATATACAGACAACCTGGAGGGAAAATGAGCTGCAAAGGTCCATAATTATAGAATTAATTCAGCATTTAATTACTTATGCAAAGGACCAAATCAACAGCTTAGAAGTGAACTGTCTTCAAACATCACCACGTTCATGTTGCTTTATTACTGAAGCCATCCTCCACTGTATTTACATGTCTGCGGAAAGATACAATATAGATTCAGCAACCAGAGGCAAATCTTCCACTTAAACGTTTGAGAGCAAGAAAATGTTCTCTAGGGAATGCAGGATCTGCCAGTTCTTACCTGGTCATTTTTTTTTTTTTAATTCTCTCAGATTTGTTGCTTTTGTCTAAGAAGCCAAGAATTAGGCTGAATTCTCTAAGCGTTCCTTGGATGGTTATTCCTTTCTTTCAGAGGAATGGCACATACCTGCAGACTTCAGGGCAAATACCACTGAACCCAGAGATATCTAGACATACTAGAAGTGTGAAAAGAAGGAAGAAGAATTTCACAGTGGTCCGTCATGATATATAGTGGCCTTTTCACCTCTTCTAGAATTACGGAATGCAGATGGCTTTGACATATGACCAAGCCTGCAAGACCCCAAGTAACAACAGGTCTAAAAATGTAAAGAACCTTCTTCATTGTCTACCAATGGAGTCAGACCTTTAGTTTAATTGTCTGAGAAATCATGGTGTTTATTACATGGGTGTAGGGGGAAAATAAGGAGGGGAAAAAAGGATATATTAATTTGTAATTATATTTTATGTTTTTCTATGTTTATCATGTATGCAACATACACAGTGGAGGAAAATGAAATATTTTTAAAGATGGATTGGAGTCACAGTCACCTAATGACTTGGTGCCATCAGATCTGCAGTATTATTTGCAAATCTCTCTGGAGGCAAAGGAAGATGTGATGTGTTCCTTTCATGTTACTTCTTTTAAAAATCATCTTTAATAAAGTGACTTATTCTGGAGAAGTACACTAAGAAGCTACAAATGGAAGTATTAGGGCTAATGAGTTAGTAATATAGTTACCAAGTTGGAATATATCATTTGCAACTATTTTTTTCTTTAAAGTTGGCAAATAAATTAAAAGGAACTGCTGTGCAGCTGGACCACCTTTTAGGTGGAGAAGAAAAGAGAAAAATCAACTCTCCATTTAAGAGTGATTTATTTCTTACTACTTCTGCAAATGCTTGCTTCTGGTAAAAAGTGGATTCAATTTTACTTCCAACTCACTAATGAACTGTAAATACTAAAACAAATTCCCATCACTCACATGGATCCTGGCCTCCTTCCTGCTTCACCTCCTGTTTTAACACCTTTTGTGAATTTAGTATTAAGGCCTAATTGTCTTAAAAACCTCCATTCATGACATCCCTTACACAAAGTCTCATCCTCAGCCTTCTTCAGGAAATCATGCAGGAACACAACCTCAACGCCATTCAAACCCGCTCTTCAGCAGGTGTCTTGGAATGAGGTCTTCACACAGCTCATTAAAAAGAGGAGCTAAGAGCCAGCTTATGAGCTGCTCTCCACTCCCTGCTCTGTCTGGAGTAGATAAGAGCAATCCTTCAGCAAGAGACAGTATATTAGCACAGCATGGCTTGAGTCCATTCAGTCACTCAGCTATTTCACCTCATCCAATATGAGAATGAATCTGAAAGAATGAGTCACAATTACTAAAACTTCATTGTAACTTCTCACATAAACCTTTTCTGCAACATTTTGTTACCTGACCATGACTATTTGTAAGAGCACATACAGAGAACCCACAACAGGGTCATGCTCCTGTCCTGCTAGGCACTGTAGATGCATGTAGGAAAGAGGCACTGTTTCCTTCCTCAGGGAGCTTGTAACCCAATTAACCATTTCTGAATGTTTTAATGTAAAATTTCAGTCTTAAAAGCACATGAAATAAGAAATATTCCTCTGCTTTAAAGCTAAACAGCATGTTTCCCAGAAGAGGACCCAAATAATGTGCACACTCAGATATGAACTGATTCTACACTGCTATTAAGACAAATAACTGCTGCTAGAAACATTTATAATCACCATGCAAAACTTAAGGTCATGAATTAACAGCATAGTAACATAATAAATATCTCACAGGACATACAAATGTCTATCACACACCAATGTCTGTCGTGTTAAACCTGGTGAGGATGGAAGAGTTTCTGGAGTTGTTCCATGAGACTGTATTTGTCCCAGAGACTTTTCAGCAACAAGTTTACCATTTAAAGACTTTAGATAGTCAGGAAAAAAGAGCTTTCCTAAAATAACCATCCAAAAATGGTTATGCTGTGTACGACATTTTCCAAAAATGGCTATGCAGTGTATAATATTTTCAAGCCTGAATAAGTGTAATATCTCGGAAACAGAAAGAATCCACTTTTATCAGACAATATTGAAATGTATATCAAATTGACTTCAAGCACAGAATCCAAAAACATTACCAACTGAATAAAAAAGGGGAGGTTGTGAATGGAAATTTATTTGGCTGAAATTTTCAGAACTTGATTTTTAGAGATGGGAACTTCAAAATTTAAAAAAAAAATAATTTGTGGAAGTCATTGGTATCTACTTGGAATGAAATATTGTGTTTGGATTTATAGATCTTTATGGTTTAATTCTGTATTTATAATATAAATTTAAAAATCAAGCAGCAAGCAACTTTGAAAGAAAAACAGGACCACGTGATTTTGAAACTGCCGTGTTCTCACATGACTGGAAATCTGCCTTCCCTACTTTTTCTTTCCAGAACAAATGAATCTCATTCTATTCTGACGGCAGTGTATTTTCAGAAAAAGGCTTTGCGTAAGTTTTTCCGAACAGCACAAGTAACCATAGATAACAAAAACTATAATTATGCTTCTGCAGAAGTCTTTGGTAAAGGATAATCTGTAAATCTCCGCTCTTCTTCCTTCCCTGGTTCCTATCACTACTGCAGGACACTATGCTGACCACTGTCCATTTCTTCTCCAGAACTTCTTTCCTGTTCAGACAGTACCTCAGCTGCTCAACTCCCTGAATTCTGTGAGAGGGAGGTAAACACTTGAATTACAAATATAGCCACAATTAATTTAGAGTTTCTAAGCACTCTGTGATAAACTATGCTCTGGCCCACACTTAAAAACATTTTTTTTAAATGATTCATATTTCTCAGACAGGCTAAGGCCTGTAAGACCTCTACAAACTGTAAAAGATGAAAATAGGAACAGACTAGTTCTGAACACTGAAACAGTGCCTTTGAAATTCAGTATCATTTTAGATGGGTACACCCTAAAACGATGCTCATTGCATTTTTCATCTATCCTGGTGGAAATTTGACAGCTGTGCCTCTTCAGAATCCAAAATAAAATAAAGATCGCTACAACCAATACTAAAAAAAAGGCATGAACATCTTATCCAAGGGTTTCTAGTATCATAGAAACACATCTGAATAGGTGGATTGAATTTTTAAATGAATTGCATTAAAATTTGTTATCTTGTCTCTGCAAACAACTACAATTTCTTTCCATGGAGTATTTTCATGGTGACACACAAAAGCACACTCGAATTGTCTGAGTTGCTGCTTAAAACTTATTCCATGGGCAACTAAGCTAAAAAGACACTCCTGTCTTAAGACTAACAAAATCTTCAATTAAAATGAGCGTTCTCTTTCCTCTCAACCCCCAAAATCACCTATTTATTCCAAAATATACTTTGGGCTATAATATTAGGAGTGACACTAACATTTCAGCAATTTAACATGGAGTATCAGAAGTTCATTCAGCAGAACTCAAGCAAGAATAGTAATTGAATTTGCACAGTGTTAATGGATGTATTGAGAAACGCAGCAAGCAATTAAAAGGCCATGATATGAGGGAGGGTGAGAGTCCTTTTTCTAGTGTAGTCTGAAAGACAAGCAAACTCCTATGAGATTTTTTTTATTTTTATTATTATTTCCAGAGGAACTCAGGGAGCATTTTATTCAGTCAAACAGCCACTCCTGATCTGACCTCTCCTGACACAGCAAGGCCTGGAATAGAAATAACAACCTACAGTCGACAATAACCTTTTCTGTATTGATGCTTTGGACTAGAGATAGAGAGGCATATCTAGCAGGCCTTCTGCTAGCAAAAAGCTTTTTCCTTTCCCTATGAAACTGGTTCACTTATTTAAACCATTATGGCACCCAGCCCAAGAGATGCATCGACAACATCCAGTGGGTACTGCCACAAAGATCCCCAGCAGGTCACCTCTCCTGTGCCCACAGCCTGCTGCGGGCAGGGCATGAAGCGGAGCCCAGACACAACTTGAACCACATCTTCTTTCCTCTGACAACACTTCCCATCTTTGTATGGTGTCAACAGACAACTGTTCTAACAAAACATTAATTCAATGACAAAAGGTAGCACAAACATAGTAATTATCTTTGATAACCTTCTTAAAAGTCTGAATCTTGAAAAAGACAGACAAACTGTGTTTCTACCCTGCAACAGTAACTTTTACAACTGCATTCAAAGGTGCAAGGTTAGCTAAACTTGTTTAAGAGTGTCTCCTTTGTCCTCAGAAATGGATGACTGGAAACTGAAAGCCTAATGTATTCTTTTTCAAAAGAAAACACACATCTTCTTGTTGGCAGAGCCTATGCAGGCACAACGAGCTCGTGCAGGCTACAGCTTTGACTAACTCTGTAAGAGCAAACACTTCTGCAGAGCAGCCACTGCCCACGAGGTCCGGGGCAGCTGGACACAGCGACAAGAACCTCACTGGCAAAGCATGGACCTGCGTCTTGGGACATCTCATGTCTGCTTCCTCTCAGCTGCATTTTTCAATTAGGAAAATCACCAGCCAGTGAGCACAAGAGAAGGGACAAATTTTTAAGTAAGTGTTTTGCTGTAGGGCCAATACAACCAGCAATATTTGAAGGCATACGAACAACATAAATAAAGCAATGAGCTCATATAAATGATGCCCATTGCACATATAAGCATAAGGTAGTAGAACAGAAATTTCAACTGCCAGCTTGTTAAAGAATACAGAAAGCAGGACTGGAGGGAGAAGTTTCAAGGTTAATAGGGGTACAAACTCCTGCCAAAGTGTCACTGTGCAAGTATGACTACACATACAAAAATACTAAAATGAGATGCACAGAGGTCTGCCTTGTACAATAAAGTACCTTATATTGCATGCAACTACATGGCCTAGAATTCAGTTTGTGTAAAACCTGCAACCCACTGACCTCCTTCAGCACATACCAACCGTGGGCCTGTCTCAGCACCCAAAATACCTGGCAGAGCAACGAGAGTGGGGTGGGCTTCGGTAAGGGTATTCCACCAAGAGCATCCCCATTAGCACTACACTGCCCTTCTTGCCTCCTCCGGCAGCATATTCACTGAAGGACCACTCAGGACAGCTCCAGCAGCTTCTATTTTGGAGCGATTCAGCAAATTGTAAGCTAAATGCAGCCCAAGGTGCACGAAAACCAACCATCAAGCCTCATTGCATGAGACAATCTGAGGACAAGAAGTCAGTGCGAGTTCAGAGAGATGCAATTAGCATAACAAATCAGAAAGAGAAGAGATGACATGAGAAGAGACTACTAGAAATTAATCTAGGCAGTAAAAAAAGCAACTGAATAAGAGCTGATTTAATCATATGAAATAAATAGCCAAGATCTTAAAAAAAAAAAAATAATAAAACAACCACAGAAGGAGCAGCTATTTCCTGCAATAGAGGGGAGGTAGAGCTGGAATGAAAGCAATCAGATAACTGCATGGAAAAAAGATCTGAACAAGAATAATTTAAATGTAAAAGTATTTTTCTCAGGCTAAGACTGTGTTCTGCACGTAAAAAAGATTAGATATTTCTCCATATCATAATTTGTACCCATAGACAAATTCGCTCTGAAATAAACTCCTCCTGTCCATAATTACAGGGAGTCCACTTTGCTACTCTAAAACCAAAATCCAAAATATGTTTATGCCTTGAGCTGCACATAATTTGATGTACTGAAGTCAGAATTTGCTCATTTGAACACAGCTCCAAAAACAATCTGTTTCATGACAAGCCAGACATCAAGTCACAGCCAAAACAATATAACAATCTATTTCATCAGAGATGCTTGTCACAAAATGCTCCAGCCCAACCATTTGCTTTGGGAATCCAACCCCTAGGGACCAAATTTATCCAACAAAATTCACATATCCCTAGCAAAGGGCTAAGACTCCAGCAAGGATGAAAAAAGATTACTTAGTGCATAGAGAAGTTGATGTTACTATCTTCGGAACATATTTTCCTGGAATTACCCATCACAAAGCAAAATTATTTAGACTGTCAGAACAAACATGCCTCTGCAAATCATTGACTACATAGATTACTGGAAAACTCATTAATTTCACTTGTTGCTTTTTTTGTGAATTCCTTCCCGCTCTCAACTCCTCAAAAGGAGATAAATGTTCCCCCATAAGGGAAGAAGCAAGGAGTACCCCTCATTCTGGTAGTCCATTAAGAAAAGATTCCCACATAGTAGCAGAAACCTTGAAAAAGCTGCTCATTTTTAAGGAACAAAAGATATGGAGCTGGAGAAGAAACCAGAAGGAAGTCCCTGTCCAACAGCCCCAGGTAGAGCTCCACATGAGCCATGCCATGGGCTCTGCTTCTGAAAAATGCTCCAGATCTCCAGGAGTCTTAAAATAGAGAAGGTGACTGCTTATAGTATTATGTATTATTGTATCTAATATCACATATATATATATATATATACACAGATGTATAAAGGCATCAACACAAATCCACTACCACAGAGCAGGTGCAGAAGTCAAGTTCAGTTCCACATCAGACACTACAAAGGACAAGCCAGGGTCTTGTGCCTCTAATGTGATCTAAAGGTGATTTTAGCACAGGACAGTGAGTGAATATACAACTCCACTTGGGGGGAAAAAAAAAAAGAAAATCTAATAGTGAAGTCTGCGGTTGGATTACAGTATTGGATAGACTTGGTTTTGGTAGCCATGCACAAATGACAACTGACGTAACACCAGACTACATTAAAAGCAGAAGAAAAATAAACACCCCATCAGATGGAGAATCACACCAAATATATCCAAACTCTTGTATCTGCAAACCACATGTGGCATAAGCTGCATCGTCTTCCTCTCCTTTCTCTTTCAAAAGTTTGTTTGGTTTCTAATTGCTTTGGTTTATATTGAGGCAATTCCCTCTCACATAACATTGTGTTCTGTATACTCTTTGGGATAGAGAAGCTGGGTAAAATTCGCAATTCAAAGACTGACACTGGCTTCTAGATTTTCCTTTGAGAAAAAAAAAAAAAAGTAAATGAATGCAAACCAAGCATATATTTAGCTACTTTGCCAAATAATTTCACCTATGAACACCTGCTCCTATTTAATTCAAGAAATACAAATTTTGCTATATGCTGGTTAAATTACAGAATCTAAACAATTCATTTCACAAATGAAAAGCCCTGAGAGGATTCAGATAAATCGAATGAGTAAATCTGGATGAGCAATTCATCGTAAATCATATATATGCCTTGATAAACCCTGGATCTCTTTATTGTGGCACTTTAGCAGTATGTTCCTGGCTAAGCTTTCTTCCACTGCATCTGCATGCTCCACTGCAGTTCAATAAGGCTTGCTAAAGGAATGCTGTGCTTATAATTCTGTTTGTATTCAGTGAAGAGAATGCTATCAAAACAAAGATTTGTAATTCAGAGAATTAACTTTGATGTAAACTCTACGATCCTAATAGCTAAGAAAGGTAATACCTGCCAAGGACACCGTCCGGTTTCATTTCCCAAACTCTCAAACTCTCTGGCTAAAACACTGATTGTTCACTTCCTTGATACTTTGTTTCAAGAACTAAATACTACTTTAATTTTTTTTTAACTTTGCATTTCTAATGTACATTTGTCCATATTGCAGAACTATTTTCCATACTGCCAGGCTAATTTCAGTCATAGTTTGGCTCATGTCATTTCAAAAGAGATGCAGAAGCAAAGTGTCGCAAGCTGGGAACAGAGACAGCACCGGCAGATTTACCTCCCAATGAACCAGAATTGTTTGTGTATCATCCCCCTCCACAACACATTCCCCAAAACTACCAAGAACAAAATTAAGCAAGAAGTCATTCACTGGTCTGTACCACCAGCTGATGAAAATGCCAAGCTCTGAAAAGGCTCTGAAAAAGAATTTTGCAACTGGAATAATTCATTGTCAACTACAACTTAGATGAATTTAAATACTTTCACAAAAGTAGTGTTGTGATTTCATTAAAGATTGTCAAGATTTTAAAAATTATGTTTTTATAATTAATAAAAATTGAAGAGCACAACAAAATTACCAACACTGAAAAAATAATCACAGTAGTTGCAATTTAGTGTTCCTTGATATCTTGAATAAATGAAATATCTATTTTGAATTTAAAAAGTAGACAGCACTTTTGACACTCAAGGGCTTTTTAAAAATCAAATTAATTCCAATCTTTAAGAACAGTTATCTTATCTGAAAATAAATGTCAGCAGAGGATAATATACTGTTTTTTCATGAAAAGTAAAACCTTTTTTTGAGTTGCTTTTCTTGAAAACCATTCTGTGGCTTGCTCCAGACAAATTTCAGGAGGTGACTAGGTGTCTGGAGTAACTGGAAGTAACTTCACTACAAAAGCTTGCCATGCTCTTCTGATGACCTTGTTTATGCTCTATACACTACAGCCAGGACACTGACAAAAGCCAACATGAATTTAAACTATGCGGCAGAGCAAGTCTAGAAAACTAATAGAGAAACAGGGGAAAATTTTGTGTGTGTTGAACAAAAGTGAGAGTTTTTGTGCATTTCAGTGATGCAGAGATTTATATCCAGACTTTCTCCTTGAAGTCTTGGATACTGGATTAATTAAATGCTACCTGCGAGATAAGCCCAAGTGCTGCAGCTAGGCTAACAGCAGCGTTTAATTTAGCTGGATCTGATTCATAACTCAGATTTAAATTTCTACATTTGTAAGCTCAAACCAAAACTGCTGCTCATTCATATCAGTGGAAAACTACAGCACCTTGTTTCTAGGAAATAAATTAAGATTTCATCTTACTTGTGACTTAACCTCTCTCACCATAGTAAAAAAATAAAATTTCTTCAGTCAAGTTTACTACAGTAAATATCAGCTTTATAATGCCATCACACAATAAAAGCTGTCAAATTCTTTTCCATATCATAACACTGCTTCCTTTGACCCTGCTCACAGACAGAATACACTCGAACGTGAGCAACACTTACCACTCCAGAAGAGTCACAGCAGTTACCAGCAAGCAGTCCTGAGTTACAGCCGGGACCGCTCAGAAGGCGCACTGACTGCACAGAGCTTTGCGAGTCATCCGTCCAGATTACAAACCCAGCTTGGTCAGGTCTAAAGCAAATTTTTATTTTAACCCACTGCTAACCACTGGTTTTTAACATGACTCTAAAGCAAAGCCCTTAATACCCTGCTAATGGAGTGGAGGATTTTTACATTCTTAACTGTTACCTTCCATAACACAGTTCGCAAGTAGTAATAAATCATAATAACAACAACAAACAGCCTACCATAAATAAAAAATGATATGACCCACAGTGCATACTAAACAGACTTGCCACTCCAAGATTTCACTGAATTTTTGGACAAGCTCGATACTTGCTCTGATTTATTCTAGCCACCATTCTGCTACCACTGTCTGTTTCACAGCACTGGAAAAGTCTTTGCAGTCCCTATATGTTTTGCTTACTCAGTCTATTTTGTTTAGAATTAGAATTGGAAAAAAAAATACCATTTTTGTTACAGATGCATAGGTACCTACATTATGGCAATATGTTGTAGAATTAATACATTGAAGAGTGAATGGAGCTGTAATCACAACCAAATCACCTTAAAACCTGGAGATAAAAAAAGTATTACTTTTATACAGTGATGCACATTATAGAATTGGCAAACACGTTAGGCTCTTACCAGGAATGGACTCCAGCAAATGCAAGAAACACACATTATAGCCAAGAGCTGAATGATCATTTCAAAATGATGAGATCTGCCTTGTCTTTGTTGACTTTTAAATTTGACTCTTAAGAGGGTAATTCCTGTGATAGCATTGCACAAGAATGAAATAGCAAGGGCCAGTAACCCAAGACAAGAAAAAAGTAAGAGATAAAATCTGTCTTCCCAGTCCTCAACATGTTCTGTTTTATAGAAGCACCAGGTCCTCGATGCTTGAATTTGATAGGCTCTAAACCTAAGAATAGGCAGCAAAGCTATAAGAACAGCAAACAGACATACCATAGTCAACATCATTTTCACATGTTTAGAAGTCATTTTTGTAGAGTGAAATATTGGCTTAGTGACTCCAATACACCGTTCAACAGCCATCACACTGCCCAGGAGGAGCGGGCACAAACCAAAGAAAACCATGCAGATGCCAAAAACACTGCAAAGAATGTTGGATTGGTTAAATCGAATCCAGTCTTTATCTGACGCGTACACGAACACTGCAATGGTGCCGTTGATGAGGTGGCCGAAGAGATCTGTGACGACCAAACCACTAGCAAGAAGCAAAAAGGAGGCTTTCGATTTCTGTCTAAACCTCTGATACGCCTTCAGGAGAATCGCTATCGCAAGACTGTTGGACAAAATTCCCACTGTCATGAAGATTATTGAAAAGAAAACTGAAATCTTCTTCTCCGTGTGGCAGGTTGTGTTTTTTAAGACTCCAAATCCAGCCAGCCCTAGTGATTTTGAACTGTTCATGGTTAGGAAAGCAGAGGCAGCCCTCAAATCATTTCAGCAGTCTTGCAATCAAAAGGCATCTGCAACATTAAAAACAAATATACACTCAGTGTAAAAGGCATACCACTGTTCAAATGACATTTGAAGCAGAAATTCCATAATATTAGTCTGTGGTACAAATCTAATTTTCTGGTTTTCTGCGTGATATGATATGGTACCATATTTTAAGTGTATCAGTCACAGGATAAAACAATTATCTGCATGCATTATATAGCATACGGTATATTTATAGTCTCTGCACATATAAGTTATATTAAATAATGTATAAAATACATAATGCTCATGTACATATAATCAGAAAAACCATACAAAACATTCTGGTGGTTTAACCACACATATAGACACATGTTTTTGCAACATACTCCTAGAATGAAAATATTTACCAGCCCAACCACATTCAAAAGTGAAACACACAAACTGGAATGTTTTGAGATTATAATAAGGCTCCTTTTTCTTCTCACTGTTAAGCATTTATTTTCAAAACAATGTGCTAACATCTCCCAAGCAGTTCCCCTCTCACAATTCAATGTTTTAGAGCTTTAACGCAACCAGCGCTGAAGTCTCCAACTCCCCGCTTCCCTCACTGAAGGACAAACTCGTGGTTTAGACGCTCCCTTATTCAGCAGCCAATTCTGCAAGTTACTTTACGCTTTATCTCCCATCTCAACTCTCAGGACATTCCTGCCGGCAAAAACTTCCCACGCAGAGAAAAGAGCGAGCGTTAATAACGCAGAGCGCAGAGCCGGTGAGTCCCTCAGTCACTGCGCTGGAGCAGCGAGCGGGCACGCCGCACCCAAAGCTCTTTCACACTCAGGGCGGCTAAATGGGAGCGCAAACTGCTCGGACGGAGCCCCGACCCGCACCCCTTCCTTCTCTCTGCCCGGCGCTCTGGCCG
>NW_010312895.1:0-2333 GCF_000700745.2 Antrostomus carolinensis
GGCCCAGCAGAGCTCTCTCTGTGTCTGGGCACAGTGGAGCTGTCTTGGTGCCCAGGGTCAGCTGAGCTCTCCTGGTGATCAGGGACTGAGCTCTCAGTGCCCAGGGAGAGCAGAGTTCTCTCGGTGCCTGGGCACAGCAGAGCTCTCTCCTCTCGGTGCCTGACGAGGGGGTCAATGGAACCAGCTGGCATTACTCTCCTTCCTGTGCAAGCCACTGTTTTTCCCCATTTTGGTCCTAGTCTAAACAGGAAATAAGCATAGCCAAGCTATGTATAGCAATGCTACCAGTCTGTCTAGTTCTGTCTATACTTGTTGTGATATTTGTTTCAGTAGAAAGATGAAATGAATGAAAACATCCTTTTAAGTCATGTTTATGTGCAGTACAAGCATCACTACAACACTTACATGAGTTACTGGATAAAGTCTCATTTTGCAATGTGATCGAGACACATGGAATTCAGAAGCATACAAAAGCATCTGATTCTGGTAATCCTCATTAGAGAAGCCAGCTTTATGGTTTCTTTGAGTTATTCAAGGATATGGATAAGGTGAATCTTTGTATAATTTTTGCTGTTCCAAGTGTATAGCCTGGACTGAAAGTCAACAGAAAGTAGTGTCCTGTGACCCACAGTATTTAGAACAACAGGACACAGAAGTGGACGTTTCTCAAAGCATCTTGGTACCTAACTCCCTAAACACTTACAAATCTGTTCCTAACACACACACACACACATACCCACAAAAAAAAAGTTGAAAATAAGATTTAGAATGGAAGTCAATATCCATTTTTACCCATAACTGAATGATGACCATGTAAGAAGGAATAAAAATTATAAGCTCTTATCTGAAGACAAGCAGTAGGATCTTGTATAATTGAACTGGGGATTTGCTTCATACCAGTACTTGGAAATGCTGAAAATGAAAAAAAAAAAAAAAAAAAGTTTATTACTCTTCCACTTCTTTCCTATATCATCTGCACTGGGCTTTTATAACCAAATAAAGTTCCCATACTCAGTGATCTTAAATATCTAATGTCAAGGTCCTATGAGTCTTGTGGAACTCTACCACAGCTGCTAAAATAAAATAATTTAATACAACCAGGAACCTGAACACTTTACATACCCACTGCATACTTACATATAGTAGGCTAAATGTGCCACTGCCCCATAGGAATGTAATAAAACATAAACCCAGTTTGACAGGACAGTTAAACCACTCTTCTCTTCCTGTCCATAACGACAAATTGTTGACTGTCATCCTACATTTTTGAGCATGGCATGGCCGTTGCAGGAATATTATCAAAATATAGTCAACAATCATCTGGGTACTTTAAAATTCCAGTACTTCTGAAAACTTCCTAGCAGAGCAGGGATGACTATTTAAGTCATTTAAGGATTTTATTGTTTTAGAAAACATTCTACAATATACTGACTTGTGAACTGATTTAAGTGGTCAAACCATGCTGCAGTAGGCAGAATTTCAAGGGAAATGGAATACAGTTCTTTCCCTTGCTGATGCTACTGCTGAGTTGTGCAGCTTGTGATGAATATGCAACTGATTCCTAATGGAAATAGAAACAAATAGGAAATCTACACAGTTTTGTGCTTAGGGGAATTTCTGAACAACAGTCAAAACTCCCCATTTGTATCTGGATACAGGCTGGGCAGTGAGCAGCTCTATGGAGAAGGGCTTGTGGCTGCTGGTGGGTGAAAAGCTGGACATAAGCTGGCAGTGTGTGTTCACAGCCCAGAAGGCCAACCGTAAACTGGGCTGCATCAAGAGAAGCATGTCCAGCAGGTCGAAGGAGGTGATTCTGCTTTTCTACTCTGCTCTTGTAAGGCCCCACCTGGAGTACTGTGTCCAGTTCTGGAGCCCCCAACATAAGAAAGACATGGACCTGTTAGAACAAGTCCAGAGGAGGGGCACAAAAATGATCAGAGGGCTGGAGCACCTCTCCTGTGAAGAAAGGTTGAAAGAGTTGGGGTGGTTCACCCTGGAGATGAGAAGGCTCCAGGGAGACCTTAGAGTGGCTTTTCAACTTGAAAGGGGCTTATAAGAAAGGTGGAGACAACCTTTTTAGCAGGACCTGTAGTGATAGGTCATGGGGTAATGGTTTAGGAAGAAATTCTTTACTGTGAGGGTGATGAGACACTGGAACAGGTTGCCCAGAGAAGTTGTGGATGCCCCTTCCTGGAAGTGTTTAAGGCCAGGCTGGATGGGGCTTTGAGCAGCCTAGTCTGGTAGAAGGTGTCCCTGCTGATGGCAGGGGGGTTGGAACTAGATGATCTTTAAATGACCGTTACAACCCAAACCATTCTATGATTCTGTGACAA
>NW_010312896.1:0-13839 GCF_000700745.2 Antrostomus carolinensis
ATCCCTAACATTCTGTGATTCTGTGAAAGAATTTCAGAGGCAAAGACAGTATTATGTGACAATACAGAAGAAAGGCACGTATAAATTCTTTGAGGGCAATTTTCTCCTTCAGGGTTCCTCTGAGATCTACCTCTGTACCTTTTCTGAACAGGCAGCCAGTCACACTGCATTTTGAAGGTCATGGACAAGATATTTCCTGAGAATTGGATCAGTATCCCTAAAATCCATTCTATTTGCAAACTAGCCTTTAAGCATAGCCTGGAACCTCTTCCTGCATGATGAGATACCCCTCATTTTTGTTTTATTTTCTTTTTTTCATAGGTATTCTCAACCTCTTCACGAAGAGATAGCACTGCATAAATATTTAAAGCATCGGAACATTGTCCAGTATCTTGGATCTGTTTCGGAAGATGGATACATTAAGATTTTTATGGAGCAGGTGCCAGGAGGTTTGTATCATTCTGAGCTTAGTCTCTCAAAAGAATCAAAAGCAGTTGGGCCTCTAAACTTAGTGAAAACAAATAGATGTGCACTTGTTTGTGCACTTAATATGTTTGTGCACTGTATACAGCTTTTCTGTGGAGATGTTAACTACAGGTGGCATTCTTCTCATATAAAGAATAGATTTGAAGTGTACAGGTCCTGATACCCTCTCTCCTTTCTGTAGTAATTATAAACATAAAGTCATTAGAAGTATTTGGTGTCAAATACTCATGTGTTATAAAATAGTGGAGTTAGAGCTGTGTAGTCTATTTAGCCTGAGCATCTGAATGATGACTGGAGCTTTTAGGGTAAGTTTCTGTTGAGCAGTAACATTGATTGAGTAATTAAGTATTATTTTGTAATTGCTATATACAAAGCACTGCAATTTCCTAGGTAGATAAGAGATAAAAATTATATGCTTACCTTGATCATAATTTACAGTTTTGCTCCTCTAGCCTTCTCTACATTTTAAGATGTGAAGTCCCTCTATATCCTCTCTAGGTTATATTTCCATCTCCTTTTCGCTATTTGCTCTTCATTGTCAACTATATGTCAGAATGAGTGTTAAATTCTCGTATGAATATAATTTGCAAAATAAAAACAGAAATAAGAAAACTAGGAAAAAAGTTCAGGTTTTCTAGGGAAGGTCCAGACACAAACATTTGAAGTGTGATTAAATACATCTGGGGCATAGGGAAGAAGTTTTTTTCTGGTTTTGTTTTTTTTTTTTAATTCCCATAACCTTCTCACCTGAAAGCTGAGACACTGACATGTATGATGCATGCAGATGTGATGAGTTTATACCAACTCTTCCACTTGTTTTCCTGCACGTGTTAAAAGTATCAGCTGTTGTTGTTTACATACTTAAACTTCGTGTTCATATATGCACCGTAGAGTGTGGTGTGATTAGTTCCTAATGTCAAGATATTATTGAACCAATTCAGGTATTTTAAACTCTTCAGCTAGTCTTAAAAAGGAACCAGTTGTTCAAATTATGCAAGATTCTTTGAGGATGCTTCACTTCAGAAAGCTGTTGGTGTGGACTGGAAATCCCTTTAGCTGAATTAGGAAGTCTGGAGAGAGGAAGACTTGCCCTTGGTTGAGGAGGATCAGGTTAGGGACCACCTAGCGAAACTCCACACCCACAAGTCTATGGGCCCCAATGGGATGCACCCTCAAGTGCTGAGGGAGCTGGTGGATGTTACTGCAGAGCCACTCTCCATCACCTTTGAAAGGTCATGGAAGATGGGAGAGGTGCCTTAGGAAAGCCAATGTCACTTCAGTCTTCAAAAAGGGCAAGAAGGAGGACCTGGGAAACTACAGACCAGTCAGCCTCACCTCCATCCCAGGGAAGGTGATGGAACAGTTCATTCTGGAGGCCATCTCTAAGCATGTAGGTGAAAAGAAGGGTATTGGGAATAGTCAACATGGATTCACTAAGGGAAATAATTTTTGACCAATCTGATAGCCTTCTATGATGGCATGACTGTCTGGGTGGATGAGTGGAGAGCAGTGGATGTTGTCTACCTTGACTTCAGGGAGGCTTTTGACACTGTCTCCCATAGCATCCTCATAGGTAGGCTTAGGAAGTGTGGGTTAGATGAGGGGACAGTGAGGTGGGTGAAGAACTGTCTCAATGGCAGAGCTCAGAGAGTTTTAATCAGCGGTGCAGAGTCTAGTTGGAGGCCTGTGGTTAGTGGTGTTCCCCACCTGATTAATCCAGACTTAAAATTTTCATGTTAATTTGGGGATTTTGCTATCTTGATACACTTTCTTCTTAACTCTTGTAGGAAGCCTCTCAGCTCTCCTAAGATCTAAGTGGGGCCCAATGAAAGAACCTACAATTAAATTTTACACCAAGCAGATTCTGGAAGGCCTCAAGTATCTCCATGAGAACCAGATTGTACACAGAGATATAAAGGTAAATTTTCCTTTAGTGTGTATTTTGTGATTTGCTTTTTATCTTATTTACTTTAGCTTGTTAGCTTTACTCTGAATTGAAGTAGAATTTTTAATAGGATGTCATGGAAGCTTAAAACAAAAGGAATGAATAGAACAACTCCTTGTCTCTGGTGCTCCTGGAAAATTCCTTTTGTAGAAAGGTATATTACAAAGATAACTGCAAACTTGAAGGAGTATTGAGATTGGGATTTGGAATCTGTACTCATCTGCCTCTCCTCCCTCTCTCTCTCTCACATCTTAACCACAGGGAGATAATGTTTTGGTGAACACCTATAGTGGTGTGGTAAAGATATCTGATTTTGGTACTTCCAAACGGCTGGCAGGAATCAATCCATGCACTGAAACGTTTACAGGTAAGACAGACTAATTTAGCAGAGTTTATAAGGGGTTTGATGATAGATTTAGAGTTAGAGTTAGAGCCAAGAGGCTCTTTGAATTGGTGGTGAAAACACAATTAGGTCTCTGTTTTCAGGGAAGAGTGAGTAGGAGTGTGATCACTATAAACACAGATTTGCTATCTTTTTTTTTTAAATGTAATTTTCTTCCATTTTACTTTTTTTTTAAGCTTTTTAAGTGTGGTGGGGTAATAGTTTTTCTACTAAAGTGTTTTTCATTAAGTAGCAATTGATTTATTGCAATTACTTGAATACAGCAACTTTTTCATTTAATAATCTTGATATTAATAACTCATGCATGCACACTTTCTTGAAGTATGTCTGAAAGTGCAGACAGACAAACACAAACTTATAAATACTCTCAGTTTTGAGACAGTAATTATAAAACTCAACCAACTGTCTAACCTGGTGTTATCAGAAGTAAAAACAGTTTACGTGAAAATACGAGGCTGGTATGTTACAGAAAAACTCTCATATACAACAAGGTAGTGAAAACTTGCAATATTCAGGGAAAGCAAAATTTGCTGAGTAACAGCTAAAACTCCACATTGAAAAATGAATATATGGTCACATAATTAATCTTTTATCAGTGGAGATACAGGTAACATGATGTTTTCACTTGTTATATGGCCGTGTGCATAGGCTGATACCACAAATCACAAGCCTCGTGTCCTGCAGTTCAAGTACAAGGTACACTTACACAGCCATCAGGCATGTGTGTGGAAGACAGAAGACAACAACCCCCATTTAAGTAATAAGCAAGGCTTCCTGTTGCATGAAAAGGGTGGTAAGGCAATTTAGCAGGAAATAAACCCCCTTGCGTTCCAACTCACCCTCAGATAACTGGAGGAGCTGAGGGTGGCTGGGCTTAAATCCTGAGTGATACCCAATTGATCACTATCACGATTTATGGACCTACATGACTAAACCTGCAGAATTTAGCAGTGTCCTGCTGAGCACAGTTCAGTTGGGGTGGCTGGTTCCAGATGGACGCAGTTTGATGAGACACCACAAGTCCGGGCATGTCAGTGCCAGATTCACTCGATAGTGTCCTGCACCCATCGGCCAGTCACAATCTAGGGACTCCCATGGCCTTATCAGGCTGCAGCCCAGCAAGAAATTGTGCAGCAACTCTGTAAGCAAATAAAAGCACCTTTAATAGAGCAACAAGATTAATACAGATTTGTATGGATTGCCGGTGATAAACAACTGTCTGCAGAAGTATGCACAAGCATTAAGGTTACAAGTTACTAAAAGGGTTATTAATTGCTAAAAGGTGACAAGTTACTACAAGCGCTAAGTTGGTAAAATAATTCTCTAGAGATTTTCTATGTTTCTGAGGAAGATCTTTGGCTAAGTCTAAGTCTTACCCAAAGGCGTCCCAATGGGGGGGAAAGAGAGGCTCAGCCCGTTGACTGGTCCCAGGGGTCAGAGGTCTGAGATGGAGTCGTTCTTGACTTGTCCGTGATGGCATCTTCCCTGACCGTGATGGTGTCTTCCCTAATTCCCTCCTTTCTTGGGGCTATTTTTATACTATTTTTCTACCTGCAAGGTGGAACTTGAGTGACTCTAGTCATACCTTTATGGTGATTGGCAAAAGGCACTTCCATTCCCCTTTTATGGTAGAAATTGCCAAAACTTAGAGATGCTCTCTATGAGGGGGAAAGAGGGGGGTCAGTGTGCTGGAGTTATGTTTTTGTGTAGCTATAATTCAGGGTCTGCTGTAGAGAGGCAAACATCAGAGGGGAATCTGTGGGGCTCCAGTTGTCAACCCCGGGTTCCTCATAGACAGTACATCAAGCCTTGTACCATGCTGCAACTGAGATGAGCTGGAAAGCAAGCCTCTGCTGTCTCCCATCTCTTGTTTTTTCCTTGATAAGCAGCAGGCCTAGTAGGGAGACAGCCTTGGAGAAGATTTTTCACATGCCAGCTGTAATTTCCACTGGGATCTTCTTCGACACTATACCTGCCCTTAGTGTGTGGACACAGACATTTTCTGAATTTTAGTTACCTCCAGCAGTTACTCCACACTTCCCATTACCTGTCTAGTGGTGAGTCTGCAGTTTGTCCAGCTTTTTTACAAAGGAAGCCATGAAAATAAAATTATTAAGGTTCTGAAATAACTTACCTTTCTAACCTTTTTTTACTCATCATTAGCAAAGCTTGTGAATTGGAAACTGGACCTATATTACATCATGATCTGAGCACAGCATATGATGGGGGGTTGGACTAGATGGTCTCCAGAGGTCCCTTCAAACCCCTACCATTCCATGATTCTGTGGTGTCTGCATCAATATCTCATGAAATCGACATCTCATCAGGTGCAGGCATTTGAAACAAATCTAGTTCCTGCTAAGCTTTAAAGACTTTAGTTAGCAACAAATTAAGTTAGGAGTCCTTTAAAAAGAAGAAAAAAAAGAAAAATGTTTGTACAGTTGGGAATAATAAATGCAGCATTTGAATGTTTTGTTTTAGAATGAAGAGCTACAAGAAGCAATCTCTTCAGTTTATAGATGCCACAACAGATAGATACATAAATGACAGTATGTCTGAACCAAGCTGGTTAAATGCTAGAGTCTGAAGCATTCCTTCAAGGATTTGCACTATTTTTTTCCAAACTAATTATTCAACAAATATTTTTTTCATTAATCATCTTGTTTATGCAACTGAATGAATAATTCTCAAATGTGTACAGGTTTCTTGTGGTATCTGGAAAAGAATATTTTGTTAGACTGGCTCAATGCAGTTAAACTCCATGGGAAAGAGATGCACTAGCAAGTGGTGTACAACTATACTGCACTTCTCATTTCTACAGAATATTGTGGAAACTTTAAGTATATAAAAGAGTTCAGTAAAGTAAAATATTAAATCATGGAAGAAGACCCTTTTGCAGCTACTAAAAGTGATCATTCAAAATTTAATTTTGGCCCAGAAAGACACGATTATGGCTGATGGCTCTTATGACTGGAACAGATACTAGAGGAAAATCACTCTGTCTTTGTCTGTGTTCTACTTACTTTATAGTGGATTTTTAGCAACTGTTTGTTATATAGAGATGATATATGGAGAAATAGTATCTGAAAAAAAAAAAAAAATCACCATATTGTAACAAAAGAAGGTAAATCTTTCCTTGCGGCCTTCTTTGATCTCTTGCATGTTTGCTGCTGTGTTTGTGCCTCAGAGATGTAATTTACCATGAGAATAAATATTTTACTTAAGTTCTTATTTTGGATTTCTAATCAGTAAGCAGGTACCTATAGCCCAGAGAGTCTTAAAAGCTCTCTTGCAATTTATTTTGTTCCTTACCTCAGTAGATAATGTCTAAAATTTGCAGAGTTTATGTAATACAATCACATGATTGAAGAATCAGACTTCTAGTGGTTTAGATGTAATATCCTTCCATTCAAGACACACAGACTGAGGGTGAAGCTGTGTCTTGAACTTTTGTTTTACAGCAGTCGTATTTAATGAAACTAGTAATATCCAGTCCCTTTTATCTTCATCAGATGGCCTTTACTTAATAGTTCACAGTTTTTTCACAGTGTAATGTTATTGCATTCTTAAGAAGAAAACCAATTTAATTTAAAAATGTCCTAACAGAGTTGGTAGGAATTTATGTGGAGAAAGTACTGTAGTGTTTGAAACACTCAGAACATCTATAGGTTTCCATTGTTGGTGTGGGATGTCTTCCTGTAAAGATCTCTTGTTAGCTGTGTTAGTATATGATTGAATATTAGTGATCACAAATTTACTATCTTTTATTTCATTTTTAATTTTCTTTTTGTTTATCAGTACTATAACTGGTATTACAGTCAGGTTGTCTACAGGCAAACTTTAGAGACACTCAAGTTCACCTTTTAACAGCCTTTTATATAGCTTTTATATAGCTGTATATACACCTTTTATATAGCTGTATAACTTTAGAAGTTTCAGTAGATTTCTTTTTTGTTTTGGTTTTGTTTTTGTTTACCTTGGATGTCAGAAATCTCAAGCACATCCAAAAGACTCTGCTGTCTCCCATCTCTTGTTTTTTCCTTGATAAGCAGCAGGCCTAGTAGGGAGGCAGCCTTGGAGAAGATTTTTCACATGCCAGCTGTAATCTCCACTGGTCTGCAAAAGTTGTTTGATAGAGTTTTACTTTCTGAGGAAGCATTTGGATTATATTGTGAATATACTTTTAGCAATTTGAAGCCTTGCGTTAGAAAGGGGGGGAAAGACAGTTTATAGTGATGGTGTTAAAATATAAGTTTCTGTCTAGTTTTCAGTGCTGATGTTGGAACTTAAGTATTTTGACTATACAGGTTGCATTTGACAAATTTTGGGCTGCTTAGTGATGTGTTAATTCTCTTTAACAAGAATGAAGGCTATAACACTTGACTGTTCTTGTTGTCCTGACTAGGAACATTGCAGTATATGGCTCCAGAAATTATCGATAAAGGACCACGAGGATATGGTGCACCAGCTGATATCTGGTCACTAGGTTGTACCATTATTGAAATGGCAACAGGCAAACCTCCATTTCATGAACTAGGGGAGCCTCAAGCAGCAATGTTTAAAGTAAGTGCAGCTTTTTTGCTATAAAGTTTATGATTTTTCAAATACTAACTTATTTTTTTAATATTAATTTAAGTGGTAGTAACCTTTTGATGCACGGGTTGTTTTGCACAAAGCCACAGTCTGACCTGCATTCTTAATTCTCACTGAATGATCCTTCTCTGCTCTAATCTGTTTTGCTCTAGGGGGTGATCATTTATTTTTGTGCTGGGAATAGGTCATGACTCAAAGCAGCAACCTGGAAAACGACTGAAGACTTATGAAAGCTAATATTCTCTACCCTAGTACTTCTATCATCTCCTACTCTTGGTTTATGATTTCCTTCTTGGCAATCACTCTCTCCAACGATGACAACCAAGTTATTTCCACTCCTTTAAGTCCTTTTTTATAAGCCTCCCTCCCAGAGGATCTGTTTGCCTTGTCTTTCAGAGGCCCAGTCTCTGCAACATGGAAGTGATGGTGGAAGCGGGTGGGGGGCTGACTTCCCAGGATTTCTGGTCCTTTGGATCACAGTTACTTCCTTGGTAAACTATTGCATCTAGTACTTTATTTTTCTTAGTGTATCTGTTTCCAAATGCACAGGTTAACATTTGAGAAGAGAATGCTTCACATAGTTTTGATAATAAAAGTATTCAGAAAAAAGTTACTTGTCTTAACTCTAAAACTAACAGTACTTTAAAAGTTATGATATGATAATGTGTCAAATATGCAGACTGAAAATTTTTGGTTTTTCCACTGTCTTGCAATAGACCTTTAGTAAAGTACTTAAGTTTTTACGTATGCTTCAAAGTCCTCATTCTTATAATGGTGAAAATACCCTATCCATAACCCAGCAAACTGCTTTAAGTAGTCAGTATTGTTAATTTTTTTATGTATGTTGTTGAAAGTCACTGGGTGAACATTAGAATAATTATTACTGGAACCATGGTAGCAAAAGCAGATCTTTATCAAGTGCAGTCAGCTGGGCTGCAATTCTGCACAGCACGTAACGCCATGCGTCATACTGGGCCTGTGAGTTGTCCCATACACCACAGCTAAACAGCGAAGAAAGGAATGGTTATAGGCTTTGATGTAGTTATTGCAATGGTATAATATGTCACCCTGGTGCTGTCAGTTTGTGGCACTACCTCAAGAAAAGCTGCCTGGGTGAACATGGTTTGGTTCATTAAAGCGTTCCAGGGGGAGCTATGGAAGGACTTTTTTCCACATGGCTGTAAATGTAAGAAGCGGTTCTGTTGGCAGATGCCTTTTCATCTTATCTGTCAGGCATGTAGTGGAACTGGTCAGTGAGTTACATGTCTTATTTTTCAGCACAGTTTATTGATCTGTCAGGAAGCGCTGGTTCAGTTCTGGGTGCTTGATGAGCTCTGCACAGGCTCATGAGATGAGCTCTGTCAGGACTGTGCATGTCCCTATGTCCTGTCCATGAGCATCTCCAAGCCACAGAGCTGTGTTCTGAAGTCTCAGAATTGTAATTTTTTAAATTAAATTTCTTGCCCTTCTTTCTTCAAGGATGTGGCAGAGTTTTTAGTGTTGTTATTACAGGCTGAGTTAACGTGCTACAGTAAAGCATTTGTTTTTGTTTTCTGTTTCTTGACTCTGCTGCGACCTGCTTGGAACTGCTTCTTGCTGGGCACCATAAATTGCAAACTGTGGTTTCTTTTTGTTGTGTAATAAAACTACACAAGCTGGAAGCTGGGTTTGAAGCCAGGAATGAAGTAGGCCAGCTAGGCAGGCATGTAAAAACAAGCCTGGAAAACTTGGGATGTTGAACTTTTGAGGTCTCCACCTCCACACACGCACACTGTCGTGCACAGGGCAGGTGAGGAGAGGGGAGGTCTGAGTCTGACTGTGGAGTTAGTATAGAGATTGTAAATGACCAAAGAGTTGGACAAAGTAGAGAAAAGGGGCTAGAGGGAACAGAACTGGAAATAATTCCTGGCTGTACATTATCTGGTATTTCGTCTATGAGCACAGTATGTGTACATCTGTGTGAAAGGAGTGCAAGCGAATGACAGCTGAATGGAAATAAACTAACATTGCCACAGAGTTTCAGGATGCTTGCAACAGAACTTACTCTCCTTGAACCACACAGCTGAAGATAAGATCAGAGACATGGATTCAAATTTCCTGGTCTTGGTTTGGACTGTCCTGGGTTTTGTTCAGTGCCTAAGGGCACTGCAGTGCTACCAGCTGGTGCCACTGCCCCAGCTGAAGCTGTGTGTGTGAGCCTGTCCCCAGAGTGCCCAAGGAGGAGTGGGCTGACCACATGGATGCTTGTGTCAAGAGCAGTTGTCAGGGCACAGCAAACAGGTGACTGTCTTCTCTCTCTGCTCCGAAGCAAAAATCTTGCTGGGCTGATGTTTTGAAGTGTTGAAACTGTAAACCCCATTTATAAAGCACTGTTCAAAGTATGCTTGGGAATTTACAAATCAGATAAAATGCTCCGTCAGACAAGGTAAACGTATAGAAGTTGTATCTTGCCAGCAGGACATAACATCAGCTTATTTATTTATTTAATGTCTTTATTAAAGAAATCAATTTAATTGCAGAGGTTAGCAAGCTGCATATACTAAAAATGTTACATGCAGGAAATGCTGGGTTTTGAATGTGCTTAGAGTCATGGTTTGGAAGGGCTTCATGCATTATTAGCATTTCATATTCGGTACTGTCATTTGAACAGAAGCACGACTGCTCACATTTTTTCCTTCGACTTGCATTGAAGCTGAACCACTATTGTGAGTGCCTAATGGTGCTACAGTGTGTTAATGCAGCTGTATAATGAGATTATTTAAACAGCTCTTCATTTTAGCAAGCAGCTGGCACTTGTTTAACTGCTGGGCTCCTGTCTCCCTCGTGGCCACTCTCTTCCTGCTTGTTCTCTAGAGCCTGCTTTATGTAAAGATGCAGAGACTACAAGCCATAAATACATGCCATGCAGTGCACATGTGTTACACAGCTCTTGCTTCAAAACATTTATGGCACATTTGCATTAGGGAATAAGAAGGCAGTGAAGGAGATGGAAAAATCACTAGGGAACAACCTGTCCTGTAGAAGCACATTTTTCATTACTTAAAGAAAGAGCGGGGGGATCTTGTTAAACCTTTGGGCATCACGTGATTTTTAGTTAAATAACACTGAAAGGCTAGGGAAGACAACTGGCCCAAGTGCCAGGGGTGGTGACAAGGTCTGGCAAGGTCATTGTGAGCATTTGCACACGGAAATTTGGCAGTGGCAGGAGCAGAACAGGTGCAGGCCCCAGGCAGTTGGTGCTCAAGGAGGATGTTATTCCCGTTTCTGGGCACAAATGTACTGGAAGAGCCAGCAATGGAGAGATACAGTTCTAGGCAGGGGTGATGGGAAGTGTGTGCAATAGCTGGAGGAATTTGTGGCTGACAGGAGAAGCACCGTTTGAAACGCTTGGTGTGGATAATGTGCATATCCTGGCATGGCCTGAAGGTTGATGGTTAAATGCATCCATAACTTTACATTTGCGTAGTACCACATGAACTCTCAATCCATGGTTACAACGAAGTAAAACAGGATCAGAGCCTTGTTGTCACTTTTCTGTTTTGTGTGGGTACCTGGATTGCTCCTTTTCTATGAGAGTCGTCGAAAGTGTGAAAGATCACACTAAGAGAGCTTTGTCTTATGGCCTCCTTGCAGTTGTTTAATTAAAATAATTATAGAATCAGAGAATGGTTTGGGTTGGAAGGGACCTTTAAAGGCCATCTAGTCCAACCCCCCTGCAGTGAGCAGGGACATCTTCAACTACATCAGGTTGCTCAGAGCCCCAACCAGCCTGACCTTGAATGTTTCCAAGGATGTGGCTTCTACCACCTCTCTGGGCAACCTGTTCCACCTCATTTTAAAAAAAATTTCTTCCTTATACCTAGTCTGAATCTCCCCTCTTTTAGTTCAAAACCATTACCCCTTGTCCTGTCACTACAGACCCTGATGAAATGTTTGTTCCCATCTTTCTTATAAGCCCCCTTCAATCGGCTGCAATAAGGTCTCCCTGGAGCCTTCTCTTCTCCAGGCTGAACAACCCAAACTCTTTTAGCCTTTCTTTAGAGGAGAGGTGTTCCAGCCCTCTGACTGTTTTTGTGTCCCTCCTCTAGACTTGCTCCAACAGGTCCATGTGTTGTGCTTTTTGTGTAAAACACAGTTTACATTTGTGTTTTACTTGCAGGTTGGGATGTTTAAGATTCATCCTGAAATTCCAGAATCACTGTCCGCTGAAACAAGGGCCTTTATTTTGCTCTGTTTTGAACCTGATCCTAGTAAACGTGTTACAGCATCTGATTTGCTCAGAGATTCCTTCCTGAAACAAGTAAACAAGGGCAAGAAAAACAGAATTGCATTCAAGCCTTCAGGTAAGGAATTGTCAGCCAAATGCAAGTCAACATCATCATTAAGTGTTATATAAAAGATTGGAATCATTAAGCACTCTCTTCTTCTAAGGATATTTCTTGTGCCAGGAAAGCAGCAGGAACTCAACTGCTGAAAGTGCCTGTGATTTGTAATTAGACATATTTAGATTTAACAATTCCCACAAAGTATGGTGACTTGTTTGTGTTTTGCTTGCTGAAACCTCCCAACCCCATTTTTCTTCTCCTCAAAAATAAATGCCTCATTTATAGTAAATTAGAATTAGAAAAATGACATTCGATTAAGAGTTTCCAAAGCAATTCTGCATCTTAGATTCACAATTATATACACTTCAGAGAGCTGAGTTTTCTAGAGTAGGTGCTTGGCATCTGAAAATGTGGGTCTGTTAGGTGTTCAGGTCTACAAGGGTCAGCATTTTCAAACCTGATATGTAACCTGGAAATTTGGCACATAGGTGCTGAAGTAGCTGTTTAGCAGGTTGTTTTGTTTTATCTGCCTAGCATGTTCTTTCCCCCCTCAGTGTATCAGCCACTTTCTCAGTGATGACAAATTTTAATATAGACCTGCCAAATAAATAATTAGTGTTTGAATGAGCTGTCCATTTAAAAACAGGCAAAGCCATTGGTCTTGCTGCTTCTTTCCCCTGTCTGCACACACACACTTGCACACACTCCCAATGTAAATTGAATTGTTTCCCTTTTTGAGCTTTTTCCCTCTCAGCAGGGAACATTTGAAAGAATGGAATTCTAAGGGGAAAATCTAGGAAATAATTTATAACATCTAGCTGAACTGGTTTCAGCAAGGAAATGGGCATCATCTCTTGACCTGACCCCTCCCTTCTCCTCCCCTCCTCCTTTCTTCTCTTTTCCTGCTCATTGGTGAGGTTATGGAGCTTTTTCAGATGGCCTGAGGATCTGGTGCTGCAGGGTTAAGCACTGGGCTGCAGCAAGAAGCAAGCTCAGTGATAACCATGGATGTGAGAGAGTGGGCAGATGGTATGAAAACTGTGTGTTGGGTGAGGAGAGGGAAAAGCAAGGTGGCTGCAGCAGAGTATGTGGAGCTGGGGAAAGCTGTGCTGGCTGCCACAGCCATCTCCAAAGGAAGTTTGGGGGCGTAAGGCAGGTCCTGGCCCAGCAGTTGCCACAATCTCAGCTGCAGCAGTTCACTCTGTTGTCTCCTCCCTCTACTGTTTTCCTCACTGCCAATTTCCTCAGCTTTGTCCCCATCTTTCCATCCTGTCTCTATCCCTTTTTTCTTTCCAGCAATAAAGGCAGCCCAGAGTAAATCTCAACCCTTACTCTTGGGACAGCAACTTTCAATTTTCTGTATTGCTGAGATGCCTTGAACCAGTTCTCACAAGGTGACACATATCGTTTCATTTCTGTGACTGTTTAACCTCGGCCATTTGAACATCAGTCCTGTACCATGGAGTATGACAGAGCTCTCTGAACAACTTTTAACTTCTGGCTCTTTTCCTGCCCCACTTCCACATAATTTGTAGAGACAAGCATCAAAAACTTCTGTGGTATTTTAGCTTCATGGATGAGTGACTCATGCTGAGTTGACAGAACTTCCTTACCTTTCCTATTACGTAGCTGCAAGCTGGCAATCAGGATTATAGTAAGCTCTCAATATCTTTTTCTTTTTATTTCTTTTTACTTTCAAGGTGAATTGGAAAGGGCCATGAGATTTCCTTCAGGCTACTGCTAAGAGAGAGAGTCCTTACTGAGGGGAAGGGGATATGTGAGTGGGGCAGATGCCTTGGGTGTTGGAGAGGGAGCAGATATATGTCTGTTAACACAGTTGAGCAGAGGTGAGGAAGGCAGGTAGCAGAGTGCTCTCTGCCTAGAGGTACAGCTGGTGGAGCAGCTGATGGTAACCCATTGGTTTGATTCAGGCTCTTTAAACAGCTGCATATCCAGTTCTACCACTTTGTGAGACCAGCAACAAGGGAGAGTGTGTGTGTGTGTATGTGTGTGTGTGCATGCAAGAGAAGGTAACAAAATGGCATTTTGTATGAGTATCTAGCTGCTCTGCTGTCTTTGGGTTCAGC
>NW_010312896.1:13862-21564 GCF_000700745.2 Antrostomus carolinensis
CACCTTTTATTGCTTATGCATGTAATGATTTTGATTTGTACTGCTGCTTTCTATCAACAAAGTTACCTCTCCCTCAGCCATTTTGCACAATGAGGTCTTAGTAACACTGAAGATGATCAAAATTGTTTTAAGCACATTGACCTTTGCTGCCTAGTTCTGTTCTGTGTTTTGCGATGTTTGTTCATAGATTATAATCGTAATACATCCCTCCCACTGCCAGTGCATGGAGAACAGGCTGGCAGCAGCAGCAGTGAGCATGGCTCTGTTTCACCAGACTCTGATGTACAGCATGACATGTTTTTTGAAAGGCCAAAGAGATCCATTTCAGAGATTCAGACAAAGCATCCCCTCTCTCATTTACTAAGGTAAAGCTTTTACTTGTCGCTTGACACCCATGAGGGATTATGTGGGTTTAATTCACATTATAATTTATCCGAGGGCAATTTTTTCATGTAATGACTAGATAAGCAGATGTGTTAAACAGCAAGAGAGTTGCATAGGCAAGTTATCAGTCCATTTAAATATTTAATTAATGAACAATGATTATTTCTCCTTAAGGTTTCTATGTATTTGTATATTTTTCCTCCCCAGCAAATAAATGTCAGTTATCTTATTTTACTTCCATGTACTCATGAAAAAATGTGGGAAAGGGGCAGTAGAAAGGCAGTTCTGCTGCTCAAGGAGCACAAAGCAGCACTTCCAAATGAGTATGTTACAGTATGGGGCCAGAAAAAATGAATAGTTATCTCAGTCCAGGGTTTTCAGCTTTCCTCCCCAAAACTGAACCAGTGCTGGCTGACAGCAATGCCAGCCACTTCCCAGGATGGAATCAGCCTTGTGCTTTCAGCTTCAGTGGGGTTTCTGCCAGCTGCGGATCTGAGCCATCTTCTGTCTCAGAACTGGTGTTTAACAGGCTGAGCCACCCGCTGCTGTACTTTAACTCACTTTTTAACCTCCGAAGTTCCCCTGCTCACTTCTGACAGCGCTGCCGTGTCGCTAATGCTGAGTCTCTCTTGTGTATGTGGCCGGGTTGCTGACGCAGCGTGCCTGATGAGGGCTCGGCCTCAGAGGACAGAAGCGCTTCTCCTTCCGTTGAGGATAAGGATTCTGGTCTGTTTCTGCTGCGGAAGGACAGTGAACGCCGAGCGATCCTATATAAAATCCTTAAGGAGGAACAGAATAAAGTTGCTTCCAATTTGCAGGACTGTATTGCACAGGTAATTTCACTTCAGCTCTCCTTTTCCCGTGTCAAAGGGAAAATGACAAGCCAGGTAGTATTATTCCTTTTCTGAAAACTAATAAACAAAGGTGCTTGGTTTGTTCCTTCTGAATGTCTTTAATCTGAGACCTGTAACTATACAAGCTGTTTGCTGCTGTCCGAATGGAGAGCAAACACCACCTTTCTGGCTGCTGCTGGGCTCTTGTTTTTTTTCTGAGGTGAAGGTTTGGGGTGTTTGATGTGGGGTTGGTGGGCTGAGGTTGGTGGGTTGGGTGGTTTTGACATTGTGTTTTGTTTTGGCTTTTAAGGGCATGGAAATGGCACACCAGGTAGTAATAGGTATGATTTGCTTTAAGGATAGAGAACTGATTAACCATTCTTAATTCAAAGTGAATGTAAACGAGGTGCCAAGAGCACAGTACATGAATCTTAAAAAAGCTAAGGTAGATTTCTGTGGAGGGAAGGGCCGAGTGGGAAGATTCAGTGACCATAAAGAGAAGCAAGAAAAATCATGTGTTCAGTTAACCTGTGGCCAAACAATGCCACACACCAGTAACAGAGTTGATTGCTTCGCCTTTTCTTCTTAATGTCTGCTTCTAATGTGCCCCTGATATTACCTGTTCCTATCAAAGCTATGGTTTTCCACCTGGACTGCATTTACTTAAAGGAGAGCCTGCCGACTGGTGGTGTCCCCAGCCAGATGTTGGTCCTGGGGAACAGCTGCTCCTGGGGCAGCCCCAGCCCAGCCGGGTGTGGGCAGCGGCTCCACACAGCGCAGGGGTTTGCTTCTCCCCCGTCACTCACTTCCCCTGCAAACTGCCTCATCGCCCCAGACCCTGGGGGCTCCTGCAGAGCTGTGCAGGCCCAAGAGGAAGGCTCACAGACTCAGGCTGGGGAAGCAACTGGGGCAAATTTCTGCTCTGAGCATAAGCTGAAAAATAGCTTATAGCCTTACAGAGGACTGAAATTCGTATGTGATTTCTTAGTCAGAAATAACCAGGGCTCTAAATATTTTCCAGGATAAAGAAGGATTATTTAGTAACAGCAAGTCCTACCTCAGTCTCCAGCTGTTTTGCAGCACTGCTGTAACCATCTCTTTTCCATAATTTCTATAATACTTCTCCCTTTACCTTTTAATTAATTATACAGGTGGTTGTTCTTACAGGCACTTGGGTGGCTTTAATTATAGGGGTTACGGACAGCAAATCATGGAAGGAACACTGGAGTCCTATCACTGTTTAATCGTAGACTTTTTTCTGACTTATGATGAATGCATCTATAAACCTGTTTTTTTGCCTAAGGAAATAAAATGTCTGCATAATTAGATATAAGTTCAGATTCAGCTTGTTGAAAGGACAGCATCTTAAAAACCTGAATCTCTAACTGGCTCTCTCTGCTCTTTTTATGGAGGAGAGCTGCCCTCTGCAGTACATTGCAGAAATTCGTAGGTATTATCTGGAACCTCTTCCCTTTGTCACAGCCACAGTAGCAGCAGACTTAATTTATTTTTCAGAAAATAGGAATTACTATTAAAAAAAAAAAAAAATTAGTTACAAAAAGGTAGAAAATAAAGACTTTGCAGAAATGAAAGTTCTGTGATTTCTGTGCATTGGTGTGAAATATACATGACAAAACTATAAATTGTAACCCTAAAAATACTAATGCTACTAATTAGATGTTTAATGGTTCTGGGAAATACATTCTCTTTTCTCCAGAGCTCTGAAGAGCTGCAACTTTCAGTGGCCCACATCAAGCAAATTATTGGGATTTTAAGGGACTTCATACGCTCTCCAGAGCAGAGAGTGATGGCTTCTACCATATCCAAGTTGAAAATGGATTTGGACTTTGACAGCACTTCCATCAATCAGATCCATCTGGTGCTGTTTGGATTTCAGGATGCGGTGAGTTCCTCACCTAGCGCAGAGGGAGAGGAATTCTTCCTGGACAGAGCTCACCCCAGGGGTTTGCAGCTTCCTCGCTCTTCCTCACTCCTCTTCCTCCTTGTATTGTAGCAGGGCTTCAGTGTCACAGTCTGGCTACAGTTTGAAAGCTCTAGCCCAAAACTAGAAATCTGTTGTTCAGACTTTCAGAGGTGGAGTGTTCAGTGACAGTGCAGTTGATACTTTATCAAACTTCATCTGACTATTGAGAAACAAGATTCTCTTTCCTAAGGTGTAAGCAAATGTTGTTTGCTGCTACTTTAACTTGCTTATTTATTTCTAGGTGAACAAAGTATTAAGAAATCACTTAATAAGGCCCCACTGGATGTTTGCAATGGACAACATAATTCGCCGTGCAGTCCAAGCAGCAGTCACTATTCTTATTCCAGGTAAATCAAAGCAGCTGGAAATACTGAGTGGCTGTTCGCATGTCAGAGTTATAGCAAATGGAGCAGGTTAGATGTTTAATCTGTCAGCATGCCATTAACTGCATCCCGTGTGCCACTGCATCAGAGGCACAGGGTCACAATGTTATACAGAAAGAAGTGTTGATCTTGGGGATTAATGCTCTACTTGCAGTACCAAAGCACATAATGAGGAGATAACCAGTGGTTCTGCACCATCAGTGTGGTCCAACCATGAAAAAAAAAAAAGGCAAATTAAATTCAGTCCAAGCTGGAGCTTTTCTAGTAAGAAAGAAAACGACTCTGTACAACATTTTAATGACATCCAAGGTGGGTAACGCTGCACAAGTCTGGTTTTGTGTTCTGAAAAGGGATTACTGAGCTGTGGAACAGATGCAGAGAAGGGAGTGCATTAATATGCAGAGGAGGATGATTTTTGGCCTACAAGATGGATAGTAGGAAAAAATCACCACCTCTGAGGAGGAAGATAAATGACTAAGAACTGTCTAAAACAAGTCTAAGTTGTTTTTTTTTTTGCAAGTAGTTTTGTTGCTCTTTAAAGTGCTGAGCACCCCTTCAAGTACGAAAGTATTCTGATAACACTTACTGGTGGTGAGGCCAGCTGTTCTTTGGTGGGAATGGTGGTTACCTGCAACAAGTTCTGAGAGAAACGGTGTTAGAAACACTGCCTGGGAAAGAGGAAGGCTTTGTAAACTCTTTGGTCCAAGGCATTAGGGGAAAGCAACTTTTTTTTTTAACTTTTTTTCTTTAAAAACAAAACAACAACAACAAATAAACTTTCAGGGGTTCCCCATTAATACGTTTTATTAACTATCTTATTAATCATTTAACCACAAATATATTTGTCACCTCTACAGCTGTAAGCTAGAGCTGGCTACCTCTGCTGGTACACTGCATCTGAGCTATTACAGTGCCACTCCTTTTAGAAAGAACTGATGCCAGACAGTCTGTGGTCCATCTTGCCTAAGGCTTTGCTGCTCCCTCCCCTGCTCAGTATTGCAATGAAGCACATTGTGCAAACACTCCACTTCCTCAGCTGAAGTTCCCCCACCCGCAGTAATGAAGAACAAACTCTAACACCTCTGAAGACAGACGTGTCCAAAACAATTCTTCTTCTTACATTGTTGCCTTTTACCAGAGCTTCGAGCTCACTTTGAGCCAGCATCAGAGACTGAAGGTGGGGACAAGGATGGTGAAGAAGCAGAGGACAGTTACCAGCCCACTGAACAAAATGGGGCTGAGGATCCTGCCATCACATCAGGAGTCAGCACCCTTAGTTCTGCGGTGTCACAGGAGCCTCAGCAGCAACTTAGCCTGGAGTTGGGCAGACTTAAACAAGAGACCTTAAGGTAACCCTCCTATAAAGATTGCGGATTGATTTTCAGACAGTCTTTTGAGAAGTTCTCAGATGTTGCTTTCCACAGTGACATGTACACACATAACAAATACTGGTCACCTGCTACGATTGCCTTGTGATAAAGCAGACCTTCCAGGAACACAAATGGATTCAGAATACACTGGCAGCGCCAGTATGACAACTCAAGAGCCCTCAGTACAACTTTTGTTTCTGTGTAATTAGTTTTTAATTGCAGAATGCCATGTTGGATTTCCACTGTTAAGTAATTAGGCTTGTGTCACTGTGCCGGTTTCCTTCCTGCTTCCCTGGCTCCTTGGATGCCACCTGGCCTAGTGGCAGTGCCCTCAAAGCTGTTCCTGCAAGGAAAGGCCAGAGCAGCTCTGTCCCAGCCCTCTGGACAGGGTCCCCACTAACTAGCACAAGCAGAGCTCAGCAGAGCCCCTGTCCTGTTTCTCCTGGGTTACAGCTGTAGGCTGCTGCCAGTGTGTCAACAGCTGAAGGTCCTGTCCTTCTTTATGGATGTGATGTAAATCTGTGATCAGAAAGTCCTTGTTAAAACATCAGCCTGATACTATTCAGCAGTAAATTACAGTACACGGGCAGCAGCTCTGCTCAGGGAGGCTACTAAATAGGAACAGAATTTACAAGCTATTCACTAAATTCTGCAAAGATGAAAGCCTTAAACTGCCACCTCTAAGCTGAGTCTCAGACAAACAAAATGAAATCTTAAATATTTCATAAAATGTTACTTAAGACAGTATCTCTCAGCATCTCTGCCCTTTGGTAATCGTTAAAAATGAAGAATATTTTTTTCAGATAGACTTATTCTCAGTATGGTGGTAGTTGTTCTCTCTCCTATGCTAACAGGCTTTTGGAAGACCTCGTTCAGAAGGAGAAGGAGTATCAGACCCTCTTACGACAATCTTTGGAGCAAAAAACTCAGGAACTACGCTTGCTTCGATTAAAACTTAAACCTGAAGGTATGAGAAGATACTGCATACTCTGACAGTTGCACAGAAATATATTGGCTTGTGTGTTTGTTCAAAGGATAAAAGATGCAAGCTTCACTAGTCTGAAAACCCCCACTTTTGCCCTAGTTTTGAGGTGCACTAACCTATACTTTTGTTTTCTGTTAAAGACTCCCACTTGTCTGCAACAACTTATAGCGACAGTGCAGACCCTGAGCTCATGAACTGGCTGAAACAACAAGGAGCAGACCTGGATGCCATTAAGAGGGTAAAGAAAAAATAAGAAAAAAGAAAAAAATTCACCTTAAAAAAAAGTCATTGTAGTCATAATTAGCAGCTTGGTTTCAGAGAAGGAATATTAATTAGGAATAAATTTACCTTTTAGTTTGCTGAAGAAGATTACACACTAAGTGCTGTCCTTAATGATATCACGAAAGATGATTTGCGGTATCTTCGGCTGCGGTAAGGAAGTGTTTCTCATTTGATTGTTAAGAGCTTAAGTACTTTGTAAGAACACTTTTTTTTGAAGTTAGGTTATTCTAATAGGTCAGTGCTAGTTCAGTGACAACTGCTGTGAATTTCAGCTCTGATTTTCTGTTTAAAAGTTTTTCACATCTTAACTGATGCAGCATAACAACTACACTCTAGTGCTTCAAGCCATCAACATTCTGTCATTTATCAAGGTTGGGAGCTATTTCTGCACCATTCAGGACGATGTAATCATATGGAAAACAGGAATAGAGAACTTATTTTTCCTACCCATTGATTTAAGTCCTTTCATCATCATTCTGTTAACCCCAGGCTGACCTGGAGTTGTTTTAGCCATAACCTTAAAGTGTAGGGTTTTCTATGTACTGTCATAACTGGTACAATCTTGGGACTTCTAGATTTTACTTCTTGCTCCCTTTAATGGAGATGAGGGGGTTTTCCCTAACTGTCTCCATTCTCCTTCACACAGCGGTGGTCTTCTCTGCAGAATCTGGAATGCAATATTAAACCACCGACAAACATCTGGTAAGACCTCTGTGCAGAAGGTTAATGCTTTGGAAGGAGAACCTGTAATGGGAATAAACAAATGAAAGATACATTCCTAACATTTAACTTATTAGATGTATATATGTATGTATAGCAGCCTTGCAGGTTTTGCACAGTTACAGAGCTTGTCTGACCACCAGTGTAATACACAGTGCATAGTAACAGCTTTTAAGTTGGTGTCACTGCACTTAAGTTCTTTACGACAGAGTAATGCAGAAGTCAAATGCCTATCAATCAGTGTAATAATATAAAGCATTAGCTGAGGAAAAACCTTTTCTGGCAAACAGGTACCACACACTTGAACTGGCTTTAGCATTGTGAAAACTGTGAACTTAAGCTGTGGGACAGTTCTGCTGGCTTATGGTTTGAGCAGGGAGGGGATATGCTAGAGCGTATGTCACCCCTTCATGGATTAATGTATGTGGCTTTTTGTATTAAAGCTACTCTTACTCAACTACTAAGAAAAGCCTGGTGTGATGTTTTCATTTAGGAACTCTTCTGCAAAAACAAAGCATCTAAATGACTTTTTTGGTGTTTTTTGGGGAAAGTGGGTCATCAAGAAACAAAGCAAACAGACCACCAGATAAATGTTGTTAAAGTTTAATTTTTTTTTTTTTACATTGTACATAAGACACAGCAACCAAACCAGAAGTCAGTAAAGCAAATATATAGCAATTTAAATAAACTGCTGCTTTCTCTTAATTTAGCTCCTTCTGAAACAACATTCAGCATGTTTAAGGAAATCGATACTGAAACAG
>NW_010312896.1:21601-35586 GCF_000700745.2 Antrostomus carolinensis
AAATAAGTTTAAGGTTTGTTTTGGAGTCATTACAGTTCCTGTAAATGCATTTACTTATTCTTATGAATAAGTTATGCAAACAAAAAGGCCTTTAGCTGACAGACTTGTACCTGATCCACTGGTTTGGGCCACGCACTTCAAAGGGAGGCTCATTGAAGTAGATGTGGTTACCTAGTTCTTCCAATGGTGGCTCTGGATCAGTGGTAGCAAACTGAGCGGCTTCCTCAATCTCCTTTCTTACTGCCACATCAATTTCCTAAACCAAAAATGGATGCTTATTATAAGACAGCTCAAAAAAAGCAGCAGAATTTGGAATTTAAGCACAATTATTAAATATTGGTCAGAATTAGTGTTAACACTGTCTATACACTATGTTTTCAATTCTGATTTTGCAAAACACAGAGTGTCAGCATCAGAGGGGTCCTGGCTCCTTCACTAGGATTTTTCACTATCACTAATTTACCCCCTTTTTAGGTAGTCAAGAAAGCCTGGGTAATTTTGATTTCTACGTGTTAGTACTTGACAAGAGCAGTATGTGAAACACCACCACCCGCACACACAGCCTTGCACCTCTTAGTTACACTCAGCACCCAAAAGCACAATGCTTTCCCAGCAGAGTGGAACTTCCTTAGTTGGTCTGCAACAAAACTTCACCTTCACCAATAAAAGTGAAGTTAAAACTTCACAAGTTCAGAGCACTGGAACAGGGTGCCCAGGGAGGTTGTGGAGTCTCCTTCTCTGGAGACATTCAAAACCCGCCTGGACACCTTTCTATGTGATCTCATTTAGGTTCCTGCTCCGGCAGGGGGATTGGACTAGATGATCTTTCGAGGTCCCTTCCAATCCCTGACATTCTGTGATTCTGTGAAAACAAACTTTAAGGACCTTCAAAGAACAAGCGATGCACACTGCCCTGTGATGTGCTTTTTAGTGCTCATTAGTGTATGAATTGCTTAAATAGCAACTAAAAGCCATACCTTTAATTCTTCAATGCTAGCAAGGTTATTGTTAACCATCCTGTCCTTCAGCAAAGTAATGGGATCACTTTTGCTTCTCACTTCTTGAATTTCTTCTCTAGTACGATAGCTAGGAGTAAGACAAGCAAAGATATGAACCTCTTCAGTGGTATCCTCAAATAAAGGTGAGGTTTTGGACACACTCATTTTTAAAAGAAGGTGTGACCAAAGAATTGTCAGGAATGCAGTGAAAATACAGCAACATTAATCACTCAAAGGGTGGCAAAGCTACCTCTAGAACCCTTCTGGGATCTGTGACAACTGAACAGACTCAAGTATAATATGGGCAGGAAAAGGGGAGCAATCCCAGCCTGAGACAGTTACTACAAGGGCCCATATTTCCTCCTTCCCCCCTCCCCTAAGCAGGGCTAGATGTCTTGCTGCATGCTTCCAGTTCACTACACAGTTCCAACAAAGTGCTGGGATACACCTCTACTTCAAGCAGATCAATTCAGGTACGTCAGCTGGCACAACACCAGAGGGGTTTTTTTGGCACCCGTATTTTTATATTTTTAGGAAGGGTTCCACATGACTGGACAGTCCAAACTGTTCCTATAATTTTAGCTGACAGGACTTCAAATACTCTAAAAGCCCTAGAACAGCATGCTGCTTTTCAGTCAAAGCTTAATTAGACCACATCATAAAGTCACACTGGAAGCAGAATCCATTAACAGGAAGTCCAGAAGTTTAACTGACTTTGTCCTTGTTCTATAACTAAATCTCTTAATACTGCAAGTAAAACAAGTATGTTACAGGCCATGGATTATCAGCTGAGCAGCGAGATGAGTAATCAGACTGCTCATAGCAATTTCATCATAACCTTAATATGCACTTCACAGTGGATTTAAACATTGAATCCAAGAGTTTCAAGATTTTGACGATCAATACTTATTTGTTTTAAGTCAATTCCAAGGAAGAATGACACAGTACCTTATCCCAGGGTCACTCATACTGTGACCATGATAACGGTATGTCTGTAACTCCATCAGAATAGGACCCTTAAAAAGAAAAAAATACAGTGTTGCCACCTTGAGTGACCGAGTTGTTGTTACAGCAGCAAGTATTTGCTGTACATGAATTGCACCAGTGATTAATTATTTTAATTCAATGTTTTTTTCTCAGTTTAATTTATATAACATTATCACAACTAGTAAAATTAATGCTTTTCAAATGAAAGCTTATGTTGATATTGTAAGCATTTACTCCCATGTTCTTATTAAGCCGCATTAAACAATTTCTTCCCTTCCAATATCATTCTACCACTGCTCAGACTATTTCAAACTGCCTGTTGTTTCACTGTCAGATTGTTAACTCACAGAACCTTACTCTTCTGTATGAACCTCCTTCTGTTGTATGTTCCCAGTATAAACACCATTTCACCAAATATTAAAAATCTTCAAAACCAGTGTATCATACTTGGGTGACAGACACTAATGCTGACCCACAAAACTTTTACTTCACTTTCCATTTGTGGTAAATGTAGAATGATTATTGCTTTCCTTGATGCTTCCCCTAATTAATCTCTTCACAAAGAACACAACTGCCTGACAGTCAGCACACCTTTCACAACAGAATTCAACTGGGGTAGAAATGGGGAAAAAGAGAACAGAGTACCAGGATATATGTATATTTTTTAAATGCTTCATTCATACCAATTGCATGTTAATAAATTACAACAAAATTAAAGAACCACTCAATTGCTTACAGATTCAGTACTGTGGAGGAAAAAAAAAGGAAATACAGGTCAAACAAAGTTTCAGCAGTGACTGGAGAAAACTGGCTAGATGAGGAACCTTTTATGCAGTAATAGTCTGGCTGAGAATTTCACCTCTGGAAAAGGAATGACGATTACAGACTTACTTTTCCAGCTCTACAGTACTCAGTTGCAAACTTTGCCGCTTCTCGAACACAGAGAACATCCATGCCATCCACCTGATAAACAGAAACTACAAGTTGAGGCAAGAAAATGCCAAACCCCAAACTTTATTTCAGTACTGCCACAAGTGCGGTAATAATTCATTTTCAAAGTTTCCTATATTTAAAAAAATAATTATATGTATAAATAAAAAACCACATATGTATGTATTGTGCAAGTCTGTGCATGCACATCACCCCACTTCCACCCCCCCTCAAAAAAAAGCTGGGGTTGTCCTCACCCTGAGCCCTGGAATGAAGTCCCCTCTTTTGTAGTAGTCAGTACTGGCTGCAGCTCTTTCCACCGAAGTTCCCATTCCGTACCGATTGTTCTCGCAGATAAAGACACAAGGCAACTTCCACAAGGCGGCCATATTGTACGTTTCAAATATCTGGCCCTGAAAGAAAAAGAGAAAAAAGTCACACCCAGACAGGGAGCTCAGCCTTCAAGCATTAGGCTCTACTGGGAATCATTCCCTTGCAGAGGTTTATCTAAGAGAAGCTGTAATACTGACAGTGATCTGAAACCAGCCACCTGCTGTAGCTCAGCCGGAATCAAAGAGAAGCTACACTATATAAGGTAACTTTCACCTTAATTAATAATTTATAGCACTTAATTTTTAAACCTATTTCAGTACCTGTGTTAGGGTAGCACAAAACCTTCAACTTTAACTGAAGTATTTCAGGTACAGCCATAAAGGCCAAACTGCATCTGGGTCGGTGCAATCCCCAGCATCAATACAGGGTGGAGGCTGAAGGGATTGAGAGCAGCCCTGCGGAGAAAGACTTGGGAGTACTGGGGGATGAGAAGCTGGACATGAGCCAGCAACAGGCCCTCACAGCCCAGAAGGCCAACTGTATCCTGGGCTGCATCAAGAGAAGTGTGGCCAGCAGGTCAAGGGAGGTGATTCTGCTCCTCTACTCCACTCTCCACTCTGGTGAGACCCCACCTGGAGGGCTGCATCCAGTTCTGTGGCCCCCAACATAAGAAGGACACGGACCTACTGGAGAGAGTCCAGAGGAGGGTCAGGAGGATGATCAGAGGGATGGAACACCTCTCCTATAAGGACAGGCTGAGAGAGCTGGGTTATTCAGCCTGGAGAAGAGAAGGCTCCAGGGAGACCTTATTGCAGCCTTTCAATACCTAAAGGGGGCCTACAAGAAAGATGGCGACAAAAAATTTTTAGTAGAGCCTGTAGCGCTAGAACAAGCAGTAATGGTTTTAAACTAGGAAGAAAGAAGAAGGAAGAAATTTTTTGGACCAGGGTGCCCAGAGAGGTGGTAGAAGCCCCATCCCTGGAAACATTCAAGCTCAGGCTGGATGGGGCTCTGAGCAACCTGATCTAGTTGGAGATGTCCCTGCTCACTGGAGGGGGCTTGGACTAGATGACCTTCAAAGGTCCCTTCCAACCCAAACTATGATTAAAAAAAAAAAAAAAAAAAATCACAACTGATTAATCTGGCAGGATGCTGCTACAGAAAAGTTAAAGTTGAACCACAGTGACTGCATCGGCCTTGCTACCTAAGTCAAAGACAGGGAAAACCACCTGTTTTGAAGGTGGTGAATTCTATGGACACTCTAAACCACCAATTTCTGATCTGGCTTAATGTCTCTGCTGATAATATGAAGAGACCAGCTGGAATGTCAACGGTAGAGTGGCTCTGCAAGACGCTCTGTCCTCTCCTCTGTCTTCAGAAATGTAAGTTACAAGTTTCTCCCTATTCAGCAGCACTGTCATCTTCACTGCTATCATTCAGAGGTCTCCTTACAGCAGAGGCTTCAGGGTGTCACACACAGGTGAGCGATGCGCAACGGGAAAGGAGGTAATGAGTAACTGGAAACTCCTCCTCCCATGACAGTGTTCACATGATTAACCATTAGCCCCACTCACTCCCTATCTAGGGGGCTTCAGAAGGGAAGGAGCTGAGAAGCTTTCTCTCCACTCCAGTGACAAGGGCAGAGTTCAAAATGGGGGTGGGGAAGGACAGACATTTACACAGGTCCCAGACATGATTTAAAATAAAAATAAAATAAAATCAAGGCACTTGCTACGTTCCTGATACATAAAGAGCATCAACTAATCAACTTCTTAACGGTTGAGCTGAATCACCCCTCTGAGGACTACACAGTACTGGAAACACTCCTACTCAAATGCCTAGGACAGCACAAGTAAGAGGTGCAAGTGTCCAAAACTAGCAAGATGCCTGCCCACCCACATGAATTTTGCCTGAGTGAACAGCACTTCACAACAAAAGCCCTAAGAAAAACTGCAGTGAACTGTAGGACAGAGGCAGTACATTGTCATCTCTCTCCAGGATTGCTTTTTCAGTATCAGTGGACTCCGTTAATAAAGCATCCTTGCAGCAGAAAGCTCAATACAACGATCTGGGTGTAAGTTCCATGTCAGACGTTGCCTGGGTTGCAGGTACTACTCAGGCAGGGTGAAAGGTGCTCTCCCACCACCCTGGGGAAAGGCAGAGCTCACAGTTCACAGAAGGAAAATTGATCACCCACAGTCACACTCCTCCTCACAGAGCCATGTAAGACAAAGCTCGTTTACCTGATTGGCTGCACCGTCCCCATATAACGTCAGACAGACTTCGTTTTTACCAAAGTATTTACAGGCCAGCGCAATTCCCGCTCCAAGAGGAACCTATCACAGGGTACAGGACAGACCGAAATTTTAGAACAAAGTTTAGAGGAGCTGGAGACAGGTTCACAGCTTGTGAACAGTAAAGAGACATTTACACTGTCAGAGATCTGCTCAACAGACAAGTTGTTACCAACCCACTTCCATTTGTTCCAATCTGTTTTACAGCCAAAATGTAAACATTAACTATATTCTCAATTTGATTCATTTTTGCTACAGTTCACAAAACTGAGCAAACCAGAATAAAGATATAACAGATTTAATAGCCGTAGAGCAATGGTATCTGCATACAAGCTCACACCACAAAAACTGAGAGGAAACACTGGCACAGAACATGAGCCAAATTCAACTTGTGCTTTAAAGTAGAAGCCATGTATATACCTGAGCACCAACAATACCATTGCCACCATAGAAGTTTTTGGTATACATATGCATTGATCCTCCTTTTCCCTTCACACACCCTCCTTTTCGACCTGAAACATGAATAACAAGCAATTTATTTTTTCGGAGGAAAAATACTATACAAAAGGGAACATGTGACTCAATTCCTAAAGGCAGTAACACTAAGACCATGTTGTTGTCATTAGATCTATGTGGAGTTAAGATACAATGGCCTCTTCCCAAAGAATTTACAGTTAAATATATCCCAAAAAATAAGAGAAGGAAAAAAAAATAGAACGATAATGAAAAGATAATTCAGGAAGTGGAGAATGAAATTAAAAAGAAATTTTAAAACCAACCAAGAAGTTTCAGTGTCCTACAACATAAAAGCACTTTCTGATAAACATATGTTGTGTTTTTTTAATAGCCAACATGGTCTCTATTTCTCATATTGTATCATCCGTAAGTAGTAGTAGTTACAGTCCTTATTATTTTTGGCTTCTGTGAGAAATATACAAAAATTGTTCCAAATTACTTGCAACAACCTACACTTGTCTTCCCTGTGGCAATAACCAGAAGTAAAAATTACAGATAGGACATTTAAAAAAAACAAACCAAAAAAAAATCAACAACTCCCCACCCCAGGATAAACATCAAAAAGTCACCTGGCCCAGCTTTATTCAAGCTGTAGTTTGAAGATAACTGGTGGTGCATGAAGCATTACAACAAACCCTGTTTAAACAAGCTGTTCTAGGAACACAGAATTTCTCATCAGCCCACTCCAATTCTTACTCTAATCCATCTTGTTAGTAGCCACAGAGGCTTCTATTTAGTTTCTAATAAGCACAGCTCGTTTGGTTGCTTTTTTTGCCTTAGCCTTGAAAAAACTTTATTTTAGAAGTTGAATTCTGGATCTCTTTCTGGAATTTGTACTTCTCTTTCTTACTTAATAGTGGATCACTGATATTATTGGCCTTTCTCATACCTTTTATATGCTTATGAATTGTTTTTACGTGAGCTTTTATGGATTCTGCCAGCTAGGGCCAAAGGGGGGGGGGGGGGGAAAAAGGTCTAATTTTAATGAGAAAACTATATTTCTTAAGTGCAATTAAACTTCAGTAATCTCCCTCTACTTTTTGTACAATCCTTTCTTGTACTTTAGCTATGAACTCCTGATTGACCAAGTTCACTTTTTGCTGTACTTTCTACTTTTCTTCAAACACAAAACCATTTCTCAGTTTGTTAGTTTAGTTTGTTTCCTGTAGGATCTTATCTACTACTCTTATTTTGGAAGACTCTGCTTCCTGCTCCTTCAAAGACTTTTAAACTGTCATTTCCAGGTCCTTGTAACTCAGGCTGTCTTTCGATTTGGCATTTTCAGTCAAGATCTTTGTTTGCAAGAATCAGCTCTAGCAGCACTCCTCTCTAGAACCCTGCCCCAAGCGTCAGTTCTTGGAACAACCACCTCTGTACTGTGGCTGCTCTTTCCCAATTAGAGGAACCCCACTAAACCCAAGCACAATGCATGTTATAGGAGATGATGCATGTTGTGAAAAGAAATAAATCAATATCATCACTGATATTTGTAGTTTCAGGGCCAACAGCAGACTTCAGTTGTGGCAATCTCCTATCTACTCTCTATCAGTAACCAACAACAATTGGCAAGTCAATCACCCACGAGATTCTGGGCTTCTCTGGACATTACTAATGTGCATTCTAAACACACACACACATTGTCAGTCTAGGAAACCAGACCTCTTCTCTACCTTCAAAATGTGCTCTCCCTGTATTCACATTTCAAGCACACAAATCCTCAGACCAAGACTATACCAAGGATTCATAAAGGTCTTCAAACTCCTTGTTCATTTTTTACTTCTAGCATCCGTCAGCAGACTGACTCTCTTCTCTCCCCTGCTCCACTTACAACCCTATTGTGAATAACCACCACCTCTCCTTTCTGCAAAATCTTAGACCTGTCTAGATTGCCACTTCATGTTCTTGTTGCAATTAAATTTTCCCAAGCCATTCAGTTTATCATTGCAGGCAGTGTTTACCAGTCTTCCTAAGACTTCAGCAGCAAAATTTGGAAAGTCCAAGTCTGTGTCCCAGGGAGGGTAATGCCCTGTCCTACTGAGAACAAGTGCCTACCACCAGCAAGCTCCATTGAGACAAGCTGCTACGGCACAACAAATACAGCACATGGTATTAAAAATTTTCTGAATTTGTGCTTTAGAAGTACCAGTACTTAAATATTCCTTATGACTTACATTTTGTAGTAAAAAGTGGTTGCATCATGAAGTTATAAAATTGATTTATTCTGCTACGTCACTAAACTGCTTCTGAACCCCCAGTATACTTTGTGGATCAACATAATTTTGAATTTGAATAAAAAACTCTGATACAAGTACAGCAGCATGCAAATCCTCATTTCACTTTGCACAAACCTGTAAGTTCAGCAAGAATCTCTCGAACAGGCACTCCTCGGGCATAGGTAAAGCCATGAGCTCTGTAAGCTGTTATCACATGGTCTGTAGGCTTTATGGCAACTTCAAGCCCTACACAGCAAGCCTCCTGTTACAGAGGAATGAAGAAAAGCACACAACGTTCACAGTCAGCAGCATGGCAAGGGCTGGCTATGGTCCCAACTACTTCCAAGTATCAGCAGAAAACAGGAAGAGCACAGATACAGGAGACTGCCTTAGATCCCAAGCTGTGGCAGGCCTGTGTTTGCAGAACCTGGAGCTACAACAGCCTCGGGCTCTGAATTCCAACCTGTACTGATTTTGACTAACAAAAGCAGACAGGAAGGGAAACCAGAAGCTGCAAAGATCTGTGGCCTTTTTCTGCACCTATCTCCCAGATGAAACATCTAAACAACTGCAACTCAAATATGGCAGGAGGGAGTGGACAGATGGCAAAGTTTCACTAAGTTCATGAAGTCCCTCCTCCTGACTGTTGCTGTTTAGTGGGCGCATGATCTGTGAGATACTGGAACAAAAAAACATCAGTGAAGCTTGAGGAGGATGAGGGCCTCCAAATATGTTTAATTTAGTATGCTGCAGTTGCTCATTCCTCACATTCAGCTGATCTTCAGCTACACCTTTTCTTCTCTCTCTTCCTACAGCATGCTGTCCCAAGATCTCAGGAATTCCCTCCTGTGCTAAGACATAGTTCTTGAAGAAATAATGAACTAAGTCACAGACCCAGCTACAACTTCGGATATTGTACATAGATTCTCAGTTCTAGTTTTACTCTCCACTCTATTCCAATTCCCACATTAAGGAAGGTAAGACAACACAAAACCTCCTGGAAAAAAATTCTTACCTGACCATCATATAAGTGGCAGAAGCCACGGATAATCTTCTGCTTGTACAGCTGGTCAGACTTCAGCTCCATGCGTCGTATGGTCTGCATTGTCTTGTAGTAATGGAGCCCCTCTTCTCGAGTCATCACTGCTGTGGTACTAGGGCCTTCTTCCAGGCGATGGAGGTCACATTTCTGCAAAGTTGAACAAGTAGTCATTTCTTGAAAGTAATTCCTCCTATTTATGAGTATCACTTAACTTTTTTATGATGTGCCATTTTCAAATTCAGATTTTAATATCTTCTAAAAAGAAAGCCAGCAAAACTTAAATTCTTAGGTCAAAATAACTGTAAAGTTTGCACACTATTTCCAAATTCAGGGAAACAAAAGCTTTACTTTTAATAAAGACAGATTTCCACTCATGAAATGAAGCCTTGTCATTCCTACTAGCCGTAGATGAACTAAAGTCCTCACAAAATACAGGAAAAGCACATCTCCATGGTTGCTGCATGCCAAATACTTGGTAGGAGCTACAGAGGCTTAGTGAAAAGACAAGATAGAGTTTCTTTTGTGAAAGAGTTTGTAAGATCTGGTCCTAAGACTGGACTTCACCTCTTATACCATCTCTTCTAACAAGCACTAATAAACCACTGCAGTACCACCCACCCATCCAGTTAAACCACCATGTGTATAGTATAACTTCCTCCCCAAACCATGGACTCTATTAATAGAGGTGCATAGAGGGCTGGTTTTAGTTACCCATACAAACCAAAATTAAAAAAATAATAAAATCACTCAAGTTCAGTGGAACAGACCAAATTACTCTGTCAGTGCAGATTAAATGGCCAAAATACTGCTACACAGATTAAAGACAGTTTATATTAAAGCAAAGTCTCTCCAGAGCAAATCCACTGATACCTAGATGGGTTTGATATAATGTGCACACTACTCTTAAGACAGCTCTGCCTCAGAGTTCACATAACAATAGAAACTTAGAAGTCTTGTAATCAACACAGGACCAAACATTAAACCTTGTACCTACTCAGAAATGACTTTTCATATAAACATTTTCCCTCCCTTCTGCCTGTGAAACAATTTTAATGCTTTACAGGCACAGACAAACATGGAGCAGGTAAAAGAAAACGAACTAATTTCTTTGAGACTTTATCAATTCCTGAAAGAAAAGCCAGCACAAAAGCTACTGCCAATGGAAGCATCACTTTTTACTAAGACTTTCCACTGTGGAAAGCTGACAGAATATAATGCACATTTTTCAAGCAGCACCAAGCCAGGCATTGAAAAGGAGGCCATATTCTTTCCTCCAAAATCCGCATGGACCTCAATCAGCTGCATATCTAGGATACAGCACCCATAAACAAAAGGGAGATAGAAAGAAGGGCAGGCAGCAAACACCAGCTATTTGTTTTAAAAGCATCTGGGATACAGCACCCATAAAAGAAAGAAGGGTAGGCAGCAAACACCAGCTATTTGTTTTAAAAGCATTTAGGAAACACTAATACTCTTCCCCTCAGAACAGAAAAGGTTCTTTAGCTCCTCTGTGACTCCATTCTCACAGTTGCACTGCAGTATCGCAGCTGCAAAGAATCACAACTTCACATTCTTAAGAAACGAGTAACATTACTACACACTGCCAAGCACAGTACTTCCAGCTGCATTTAGAAACCCGGCCAGACAGTGAGGGGTTTGGTTCTGGAAATTCAAATAGTATTTTTCTAATTGAAAAGACAAGGGTGCAAGTCCATCATGCCAAAATCTACAACATTCTCTTACAGAGAACGCCAGTATAAAGTGTTCAGCCTCCTCACCTTAATTTCAAACGTAGCTTCACTTGCAAAGTCTGCATAGTTACGCGACGCTACCATCACTCGAGATGCCTAAAAAAAGACAAAACATGAGCAATATTTAAACATAATTACCAAGCAAACATAGGAGAATTACATAGAATGTCAGGGATTGGAAGGGACCTCGAAAGATCATCTAGTCCAATCCCCCTGCCGGAGCAGGAACACCTACAGTAGGTCACTCAGGAACACGTCCAGGCGGGGCTTGAATGTCTCCAGAGAAGGAGACTCCACAACCTCTCTGGGCAGCCTGTTCCAGTGCTCTGTCACCCTCACTGTAAAGAAGTTCCTTCTCAAGTTTAAGTGGAACCTCCTGTGTTCCAGCTCACACCCACTGCTCCTTGTCCTATCGTTGGGCATCACTGAGAAGAGCCTGGCTCCATCCTCATGACATTCGCCCTTTACATATTTTTAAACATTAATTAGGTCTCCCCTCAGTCTCCTCTTCTCCAAGCTAAAGAGACCCAGCTCCCTCAGCCTTTCCTCATAAGGAGGACGTTCCACTTCCTTAATCATCTCAAATAATTTCTAACAGTACTACCAAACTGAAATAATTTGTGAATTAAACTCACCAGTGGTGTACCCTTATAATACTAGAGAACTTATTTTGTATGCAAGTGCCAGAAGTTCTTTAAAAATCCAGTATTTAAAATTAAGATTAGAAAAAGAGAACAGAATTTTAACTTTGTAATACCTTTGATTATCTAAAATAAAACCAGTAAGTTTCGAAAGACTGAAGAACATCAAAACCACAAAAATAGTTAATTTTTCCCTTCACATGCCAGATTGCCTATACAAACAGAGACAGGAAATGCAGATTTTGATGGCTGTCTGCACTGACTGGAATTTTGCCTTGAGAGAACAAAAAATTTATTTGAGGGGGAAAAAAAAAAAATCCAATAGACCAAAACAAAACAACCCAGCAAATGTCTGGAATATGAACTACTCTCACTCTTTTGTTTCAATAGGAAGAGAAGTTGGGGGTGTGCAAGACAATAACAATGAAGAAAGAGAGTATCATGTAAATGGGTAACAGCACAGCCACTATTTGAAAATTATATACAAATGTCAAAGGTGACATACCTGAGGATACATGAAATACAGAACAGAAAGGGTGGCATGATAGGGGAGAGAAAAGAAGGATGTTTAAAAACACATTACTGTTCTGTTTAAACAATAAGCACAGGCTAGTAACTAATGAGCATCTTGTATTTTTAGATAACTTTATTGAGTTTCACTGCAGCATCAGATTCAATGCTCATCTGTCCCTGTTGTGGCCATAGCATAAGGAATGCGCTACAACTTCAGTGGAAAAATCGTACTACTAACCAAGTTACACGTAAATTTCATTAGCTCATTCAACCATAGAATTTGCATACATTTAGCTGAAGGTTCATTATTTCAATATTTTGAGAATGTCCAGGTCATTGTCTCCAAAAAGGGTCTGACTGGTAGGTATGAAGCTTGGCAAAAAGTCAGGAGAAGTTTCTCAATTCATCTTTGCTACCTACTCTGTTGCATGTTTGATTTAGCAACCATGATCCCCTCCTCCCTCTGCCCCATTATCAGATTAAATATTTAGAGTTCTTAATTTAAATCAAGTTTCTACGCTGTTTATCACAATGCATCAATATTATTGGTGAAGAAAAGTTATTTTACTTCTAGAGCTGGAAGTAAATCAAGAGTTTGGGATTTGCAGGATGACAGAATAGCTGAGGCTGGAAAGGACCTTTGTAGGCCATTTGGTCCAACCCCCCTGCCCTGAATATAATACAAAGGCAACAGTTCCAATACATGGCCAGTACACACGTCACAAATAAAACTTGACAAAACTGATTCAGGCCTTACCTCACTAACAGCTCCCTGGGTTAGCAGCATGTGGAAGAAGAGAAAAAAAAGAAAAAAGATAAAAGTAACTGTAACAATTAGGAGAGAAGAAGTCAGGTTAGCAGCATGTGGAAGGAGAAGAAAAAAAAAAAGGAAAAAAGATAAGAGTAAGTAACTGTAACAATTAGGAGAGAAGAAGTCAGCAAATTATTAGCCAACTAGAACACTGCAAGAGGTGATTTCCTGACAGGTAAACTGTGCATCATGGAAATCCACCTTTACGCTTTGCAATATGCTCAAATTAGATATAAAATACTGCTTTATGGATTAAGACTGCTTCTATTTATTTGGTAATTTATGCCTTCACTATAAATGCATGAGAACAATTCAAGACAAGGATTTGCATATTTGGTAGTCACAAGGATCCCAAGATCTGTACTAAGATATCTAACCAGATCTAGTTTGGACTTCCAGGAAAACACAGATGTCAGGAGCTGGCCAAGTACTTTCAAGGAACTAACTTTAGGCATCCACATTTTAAAGTTTTAATATAAATATTTTACTTGTAAATTAGGAAATACTTTTAGGTACATATTCCATATAGCTCCAATACACAGAGGAAAATCTTATTTTTCACACAAAAGAGACAAAACACAACAAATGACACACCAGGGCCAAAAAACCAACAAAACTTGAAAGAAAATATTCAGGAAGATATAAAAAGAGACCAGTGTTTGAGCAAAGAAAGGTGAAGCAGCTGAAAAAGTCGGATGGCTGAATTTTGTAAGGAATGAGCTGAGTATGTTGACCCCCTGGTTAGGTTCTGACCTGTGCTGACAGTCAAAACACATATAAATAAAATAAATGAAAGCAGAGGGCCCAGAAAAGGGTTTCAGAAATTATTCAAAACGTTTTATACACGCTAAAAATAAATACAGCAAAGAGACAACCGCGCAGAGAAGCGACAGGGGGTCTGTGGGCAGGGCACGGCAGCCGCAGCCCGACAAGGCAGGGGCTGCCAGGGACACCTG
>NW_010312897.1:0-17379 GCF_000700745.2 Antrostomus carolinensis
CTCAAACCACTCATCACCCAGCCTGTATTTGCATTTGGGATTGACCCAGGTGCAGGACCTTGCATTTGGCCTTGTAAAAGAGAAATAAAAAAGGTAAATGAAGATCAGGTAACACAGTTACGATTCGTAAGCATTTGCTGTCTCAGTCTATGGAGCCCACTGGTCTATGGATAATAACTGGAAAACAGAGCAGTTCAAAGGTTTGTGCCTGATAGTTATGCTGGAGGAAGCTACAGGAGTTACGTGAGCACAAACTTAATTAAAAAGTATATTTTATGCTATATTGAACTCAAGATCATATCCCAAGTATTTTCCCATGCTCACCTTTGCACCAAAAGGAGCAGAACATGTTAGCAGCTGTGAGCAAGGCTATATATCTGCCAAAGAAGCATACTGAACTCTTGGTGATTCCGCTACCATAGCCTTCAGGCTGAAGAAGAATAGCCATTCCTTCTCTAATCCTAAAACCCACAGTGGTTGAGAGCTTTTCAGATTTTTACTGAATCAAAAAGAATGTCAAAAAGTGATGGAAATATTACAGAGGGAAAAGAGACAAGCCAGGAATCTGCTTTTTTATCAACTGTTGTAATTACAACCAGTCTTTCAGGAGACAAAAATAGCATCTTTTGCTTTTCTCCCTGTCAGATGATATACGCTTTCTTGACTGTCTCTTGAAAATATTTCTATAGTGGAAACTCTAGCTCCTGCAAAGACTTTTATCAACATCTCACCTCCTTTCTAACATTCATGGATGTTGCCTGTTTGCAGAGAAGTGCTGCACTATCTTGAAGCATAATGTTCAGGTAAAACTTAATGTTATACAGAGAAATTTTTTTTTATACCATATGCCTTTTCATTTCACATCTTACTCGGCCAGTGACCCCAGAACGTTGTCTGATGGATAAATACCCAATTTCAGTTCCCAGTGAAATAAATGACACACCTCTCACAGTCTCTCAAATTTTAATATAAGTGTCAGGGTGCGTGGGGAATGTTCAGTCCATGATTGCCGGAAGTGTTGCCAGATGGGTGCTGAGGCTGCTCCACAGGGATGAGGTGCCTGCCAAGAAAAGGGGTTGCCCCAGCCCTTCTAAATCTCTCTTGTCAGCTCTGTCGCACATCAGCAGTGCAGGTCCTGGGCTGTGACCCACACCATACTGCTCCATCACTATCCATTAGTCTTTTCTATTCAATAAGCTCACCATCCACAGTTCTTTTCATATTCCAGCCACATCACCCACACTGCACTCAGCCTGCCCCTTCACATGCCTCTGAATGTATTTATTATGACAGTCAGAAGCTTGATAGCATTTAATAATACTTCTTATGAGCAGATTCTGTTTATGGATCCCACAGTCCCGCCTGCAGTGTAAGGTCACCCTCTTGCTTTATTGTCATTTTAACAAAACTTCACTGAGGCATGAAAGGAAAAAGCCAAAATTGACTGAGATAGCAAACTCGATATTGTGGTGTAAATAAAACCCTCTGCACATTCAATGCACCTCTCCTCCAAATGTCAAAATACAGTGTCCATCAGGACTTGATACATAAGACACATTTTGACTGTGTATTAAATATTCGGGGGGAAGAAATAAACAACCCACCTATTTCCAAACAATTTATGCTGTAGAAAATCATGGTATTTTCAGCCCTAGTCATCAAATCGGAGAAAAACTGGTCTGAAAGGATCACCAAGTGATCACCAAGTCCACCTCCTGCCCTGAGGGTGTCTTCTGTACCTTCCTCCTGTCTCACAGTTTTGTCTAATCTCTACTTCAAGATGAGCCACAATAGAAATTTCACATTCTTCCTGTACAGTCCACTCCAGTTCTTTACTCTCCTCATCATTAGAAATGGCTAAACTGCTGCAGATTAAACCTGTTGTTATTTCTTCTTCTATCAGTGTATATTGAGACTGATTATTTGTCTTCGTCTTCACCAAGGAGAACCTGCAGTCACACCTGCCCTGGTCTCAGGTGCAGCATCTGTGCTGTCAGTTCACCACAGCAGATCTGGCTGCATCAATGCAGAGAAAAAGGTGATAATCCCAACTGAATCCCTGCTTCTCAGAAATTAGAAAGTATGAAGTTGTATTAGACTATCTATCCTCTCTCTCTTCCAATCAAAGATTGTTTCTAATGTATATCAGTGTTTATCTAGGCTTAGGTTTTCTAAGTACAAAGTTTCACCACTTCTACTGAGAAACTGTTCTGTAGTCCCTAATCAGAAAGTTTGCCACATATTCAGTATATTTTTACCAGCTTTTCTTTGTAGTCCTCTTCTAAAAATATTTGACATAATGAATGGATTCCCTAAGGTGATTGGTACTGGGACAATAACAAGAAGCAGAAGAAAATCCACACTCTGAGCATGTTTGAAAACTTGCATCTTCATTGTGGAACTAGCTGCTGATTTGGAGAGCCTGGTTAACACATGCTCACCAGTGGGTTACATTGCACTGACAGAAAACGAGTAAATCCTCTGACATGTCCCAAAAATTGCTCTCATTGACCCCTTAGGTTTTCCTTATAAAATAATCCACTCAGTTGCTTAATCATGATTGTTTTCAGAAGTCCCTCCAGTCAGTAGAAAAATGGTAGTGAACAGAGAGATACTGAACTGGGAATAGCATTTCTGTCCACCTTGGTGTGTATTTGTCCATGTGTACATGTATGGATAGAGAAATGGAGAAGCCTCTGCCTTTTCCCCCCGCCCCCTCTAAATTTAGTTATCAGAAAATAGCAACAGATGCCAATTAAAATATAATGGAAGTGTCAAACACCAGAATGTGTGGGATCACAGGTGGAGTGATTTACTAAGAAGAGAGGTTGAACATAAATTAAGCAGCATACATCTAACCACAAGGATGATAGGGAAGAGGGTTAGTGAAGGTGGCGTAGGCACTGACACACATTTAAATATTCTTTTTTTTCTTGGTCTCAACCAGATTTATCCCTCCTTACCAACTGAGCCTGACTTTTCTCTGTTCCCCCAGTCTTCCTAATTTCTTGTTGCTATTTAATAGAAATGGCTGCCTGTGGGGTATTCTTCAAAGAAATCTGAACACTCTTACTGGACTAAGTGCTCAGCTCAGCTATAAATTGGCCTCCAACCAGTATTCCAGCCGTTGCTTAGAAAATGATGACTTGTGCAGCTGTAATCTTTGGGAACTGGAGGTACATATACCTGGGAGCGATGTGCCTAGGAGCAATCTGCCTGTGTGTACTTGCCTGTGTAATCCAGCCCTTTTGTATTTTTTTTTCTAGCCTGCCACTATAGTTTTTAAGGAGCAGCCAATAAATAATGTAACTGCAATGTTGGTGTTCTATTTCTATACCTACTGCTATTTTTAAAGAAGTTGGGTTAAAGCGAGCAAAGTGAACTGCAGTCACCTCTGCCACCCAGGACAGCAGCTGTAGGACATGCATGGATGACTGGGGAGCAGCAGGAGAGGGCTGTCCCAAAGGTGACAGCAGCCTCACAACAAGGGGTGCAGTCCAGGGCAGTGTCAGGGCATGAACTGCAAGTCTAGTGGTAGCAACCAAGGTTGGTTCACAGCCCTGTGATTCCCAGAAAGTCTGTCATGTTGAGTCGGGTCCAAACAAGCCAGGAAGTCATGTCAGTAAGGTGAGGTGGGATGGGCTAGACCCAAGGCAGAGCACAGGCAAAATGACAGCATACCCTTGGCAAGGACCATGGGCTATGGGAGGTTATTGAAGACACTTGTCCTGAAGACACACATCCCACCAATGTGATCCCAGATGAGATCATGAACTATCAGGGCTGAGCTGTTGTTTACTTTGTTCTGTGACTATCAAAGCACTTTATTTTGGTCCAGAATTTTCTAGCTTGCCTTCCTTATGACTGTTCAAACAACATTTGCTACTAGTAGGCTGTAAAACATAATGTCAGGCTTATACTAATAGTTTGTACAGTTTAACATAAGGCTAATTTTGATCATTAGAAATAAACTGTCAGTCTTTGCTGGGTAATTAAATTTTAGTTTAATAATCTTTTCCCATTCCTTGGTGCTACTTCCACTTGCAGTATCACTTGAATTGTGTGTTATCTTTTACATCCATTACATCATGTGTCTAGTGTGTGGAAAACAAGGAGCCTTCCCATTAAATGCAGTAGAAGTTGAGCTGAGCCCTTGGATGTGTTTTTAGCTAAGAAAGCGTCCCTGCTCGTGGCAAGGGGGTTGTAACTAGGTGATCCCTAGGGCCCTTTCCAACCCAAACCATTCTATGATTCTATGATTGTTATATTTTTTTAGTCACATTAAAAATAGCAGATATCAACTAGAGTAAAAAGTTAGAATATTAATTCAGTGCCCCATCTTAAAGTCATTGGAAGTGAAATTTTGGTTTATGCAGGCCCTAAAAAAAAAAAGTATTTCCACTCTGATCTGATCTGATTCCAAATAACATTTTAGCATTCCTAGCAACATTAAGCATCCAGAATGGTTCACAGTGTGGCATCAGCTGTAAAAACAAAATGACTCTTCAATAACATTCCAAGAAACACATTGCAATTTGACCAAAACAAAAATGTTTTATCATCTCAGTGCCAGACAATTATTGGATACCCACTGATATTAAAAATAATTAATAGTAATTCCTAGTTAAAATATGCTTTCATTAGGCATTTATTTATAAGCTTCTGGAAAATGTCTAAGGAGCACATGCAGAGATGAGTTGTAATGTTCTAGCTTGGCTTTTACCTGTCACAAAAATATTTTACCTGCATAAATGGAAAGCCTGGCTTCCTGCAGAAACATTATTTACACATGACGGTGGGACAATTCTGCAAATGTTGTACAACATTAGCTGATTTTTTTTAATTTGAATTTGCTGTCTCCCAGATTAATATTTCCCCACCTCAGAAATCCCAAAGTGAACAGCTCTTTCTTTCTTCATGGTCAAGAGCACCAACTTCTCACTGTTGTTTAAAAGAGATGTGATGAATCATGAACTGACTCTTAAGGGAACATGAGGTATCTGCCTCTGCCCCAGGCACCTACCGGGTAAATGTTTAAAGCTAGATACAGTGGATCCCATTTCTGTGAGCCTTAACTGGGTGCACCTCCTAAAAAACGTAGCAGCCATTTCAAGACACTGTGAGACAAGGTTATGACCCTTCAGTGCTTCACATGGCTACGGCGTGACAAGGATTTGAAGTCCTTATCTGCTTTATCTTGATCAGACAGTATAATCTAAACTTTAAGAACCTTTAAGAACCACTGGGTCTTATTCAAACTGTGCAATTTAAAAGCCTAACGTAGACATCTCAGCCGTTTCTTTTGGACTAATCTTTGTACTAGTAGTTGCAGTGAATAAACCAGGCACTTGTAACACATATTCTGAATATAGTCTTCCATTGCCACTTTGCCAAGTGCAAAATATAAATGCTTGGACAGGTTAGGTTAGGTTAGGTTAGGTTAGGTTAGGTTAGGTTAGGTTAGGTTAGGTTAGGCAAAGTTATCTAGAAATGCAAAGGGGTTGGTCTTCTGCTCAGCCCAGCGTGTAACTCCTTAGATGTCAGTACAAATTACCCTGTTGCTGTGGAAATAGTCAGGCTCCTGAACTTCTTAGGTGGAAAAATTACAGACAAGAAAACCCCCTTCTACTCAGAACTGAGCTTTTTATAGGAAATCATTCTGCATGTCATTTCTTTGCAAGAGTTGTGAATCAGTATTTTACTGTACACTCCCCCATCTCAGAATGATTGACATTTGCTTTTGCTGTAACCAGAGAATAAGAACATATTTTCATGTGTTCAACTTAAAATAAACTTCAGAAATCATTCATGTCATAAAATTTCTGGTTTTTCATCTCCATTACTAATTGACATAAAATAATTTACAAAACCATTATTTCTGCAGTATTGGAATTTAGTTGTTACTCTTTAACAATCATTCAAGAATGATCCTCGACGATAAAATGGAAATAAATTACAAGGATAAAAATGTAATGCAAAATCACGTGGCACAAATTCCTCACCAACTTGTTCTTAAAGATAGGTCTTTATAAGAAGTCAAAAAAATCTGGTGAAAATTATTAAAAGCAAATTACTGAGCAGAGATATTTTATGCACAGGGAATTTTTGTTGACACAGGGTATTAGTAGATATGAAGTTACTCTCTAGAGCTTTGGTATGAAACTGCTCAGTGCAAGGAGGAGGAATAAATTGCTGTTCTTCATCTGACTTTGTTACTGTCTTGCTTCTTATTTTGTCTCTGTTGGACTTAAGTTCTAGAAAAGGCTTCAGGACCTCAGAAATGGGGTAGGACTGGGTGTCATGGAAGGATCAGATCTCAGCATCATTCCTGCCAGTGCAGCCTGTATCTTGGAGGAGATATCGCCTCCCCATGCCAGAGGAAAATCTATGTCTCATTTTCCCAGCTGCCCTTCCTCTTCCATGCATTTTCACATCCTCCACAGTCCTGTCTTCATGTTTCAAGACAGCCAGAGCTGGTTCCAGGCAGTAGACCCTGGCTGCACATCTCTTTTGAACTGAGCCCATATTGTTGAGCTGCCCTGACCGTTCCCCTTGAGTTGAACGCATTTCGCTCAGCATTTCTGCAAGGTGCATTAGAAATGTTGCTGTCATCAGCATCTGGTTCACTCACGTGCTGAAGTAATCAAAACAGCACAGAGCTAGGAAAACTTAACTGCAGAGTGTCTCATTGCTCCAGGATATCTTGAGGCACTCCACTAAGACATGCAATAATTTAATAATAATGCCTGTTGGGCCCGGGTCCTAGTTGAAAGGAAAGGAAAGAGTATTCAGTTTTAATTTAAGCCACAGTAGCACTGTTGACTTTAGCAGGGAACTGGCATTCCTTAAGGAAACTGTTTTTTTGAAGTGGTGAAACAGTTCTAGAACTTGTGAAAAATACTTTCTAGTCAAATTTGAGGCTTTTACTTCACTGAAGAAGTATGTTTTCATAGCTTTCTTTTAAAAATCCAAGAGAAGATTTTCTTTCAAATTAAAAAAAAATATTAAAGTAAAAATTATTTGGGTCTGTTTTCCAGTTTAACAAAAAAAAAGAAAGAAAAGAAAAAGAAAAAGAAAAGCTATTTTATATTTTATTGAAAAGTACAGATTCTAAATATCTGCAAGTTGTAAGCATAATAGAATGAAATAGCAAATGTGAGAAATAAAGGCTTTGTGTTTGAATTTGATCCAGGTGGTGAAAAATATTTCTGTCTATTGGCAGCTTGTCAGTCAAAGAAAATACTGATGGAGTAATTTCTTCAGTTAATGAGCAATTTAAATACATATATTTTTCCAGTTTCTTCAGACTGGTAATTGTATGGAGTTTATTTATAAGATAATATTGTTTCTTAGCTGGCCATAAGGTCAGGGACTATAGTATCAGTGGTTTTTATGCCACAACACTTGTGCACCATCCCTGCTTATATGAGAGAAATGTTTGAGAGAGTCATTGAAATAATGATACATAGTGTAATTTTTAAATTGGTCACAGATTAAATATAACATGGTGAAAAATTGCTAGCACAGGTAGAATACCAAAGTTTACAGCTGTGAGTTAATTGCTTTTCTTCTAAGCTGTTCCAGCAGAAATTTGTGCTGAGTTTAACTTAATGTGTGTGCTATTTTTATAACTTCTTGTCTTAATGTTCTGAATTACATGGTAGGAAATTTGCGTGTATGCACAGATAATGTCATAGTTATTTGACTTTTCTTCCAAAAAAAGTAGTTGAAAAGGAAAATGTATAGCATTGGTGATAGATACTGTCAAAGAACTCGAAACAGAACAAAGTTTTCTTCTAGTAAGGTTTCACACAAAGCTCCCAAAGAGTGGAGTTAAGCGTTAACACTCACCAAGATGATACAGTCTCTATATTTCACGTCTTTATTTTTGGCTCACTCAAATTCAAGCAGTTCAGTTAAGATTGACTTAATGACTCACAGGCCATGTTTGAGAGGTTATAGGGACAAAGGAAGTGCCAACCTGAGTCAAAGCCAAACTCTATCTCATCTGATATCCCCATCTGTGGTACTGGTAGTATGAGGTGCATTACTGGGAGATTTAGGAACTTCACCTCCTACAGAAACCTCACATCAGTCTCTTAGAGATTGACTTTGGTTTTGTTTCCCCATGCCTTTATTATTTATAATTTTAACTGTAAGATCTAAATAAATCAACTTTTCAAATGAAAACCATGAGCTTGGTATGATTCACTGTTTCCTGAGACAGCTATTTGCTACAATTCAGCCTGCTACACCAGTCACTTCTGAATTTTAACTCTTCCTTTAACTCAAAAGAGAAGTTCAAAAGATAAGTCTGCTCCAGTTATTTTTCAGTGAATCTTTCTCTAAGTGAATCTGCTTTGGAAGGGGGGGTTGGACTAGGTGATCTCCAAAGGTCCCTTCCAACTCCTACCATTCTATGATTTTGTAATAGTTTAAAGGCATGGAGGTATTGTAAATATTTCTCCACTACTACTTCACAAAATAAGAGTAATAAAGTTCTTTATGCAACTTATTCTTTCTATGCAATGGTCCATTCTATGCAGTAGTTTACATTTGTACAAGTCAAGTGCATAGCACTTGATTACACAAATAAATTATTCCTCAAAAAATAGTTATAAAGGAGCAAGCTGGGTTTTTCTAACAGCATAGATAACTAACACCTTCTGTAGCTTTTTTTATTAGTGAGATTAATTCAAAAGATTGCTTAGAGGAGACTAAAACCCTCAGTTTCATCTGCAAGTCTAAAGAAGCATCAGCAGTCAACTAGGAATCAGAGTCAAGAAGATGTGAGAAAATATCTGATCAAAACTGAGGAATGAAGACCAAGCTGATAAAGTTCCTACAGTGTACATGATAGGAAAATCTGTGGGTCCAGCCCTGTGATCAAACAGTCCAAAAACATTGCCAAATGCACACTTTGACAAGTGTTACTATTGATCCCTGGGACTCTTTTGTCATCATTGTACAAAGGATGCTGAGACAGGTTCATGTCCATAAATATTTAATAGCAGGAACAGTATCTGATAGCCTACATCATCTTTAACAGGGAAAGTTACTTTTGGGGAAAAAACTTTTTAAAAGAGTACAGGAAGATTTGGAACAACATTTCCAAACATCGAGTATACTTTTGAACTTCAGAGACATCCTTGACACTGCCCGTAAGACTGTAGTGAGCCCAGCTAGGTCGAAGCCCGCGCTGGACCCCAGCACAACTCTGCAATGCTGGATCTGTGAGCATCTCATCAGACAAACACAGACATTAGAGCTGGGAGAGGTTTATTGTTCAGCTCTTTTCCCTTCACCACCCCTTTCTCTCCCAGCACCGCAGTGTTATTCCCCATAGTACTTAAGATTAACAGATTTGTTTTAAATGTGAAAAATTATCTAGGCTTTTCCACTTCCCTTGGGGCAGATTATTCTACATCTAAATTGATTTCACTGTCAAGGAGTTCTGCCCTTTCTTCTTTTCACACTATTAATTTCAGTGTTGCTTCTTGGACAGATCTCTCCCACCCTCCTTGCATACAACCTTCCAATACTTGTAAATGACCTTGGCTGTCACGTACACAAGGTTTTTACGTTGGTGTTTCAATCCTACCGACAATGATGCAATGAAAATCAGCACAGATGAGTACTCCCATTTTAATGTGGCTCGTGCCTTGCACCAAGTTAGATACATGTTTGCAGAATTGGAAATACTGCTTTTACATGCTTTCATGAAAGTCTCAGTCTTTCTGTACTCCTGGTAGTTTATGTTGGTTTTAACTATTGTTTTGTTAGGATTTAAAACTGCGTTGCTGGCGGACAAGTGGCCCTAAGTCAGTCTTAAAAAAAAGATTAGCACAATTTCACATTTATGAATACTGAACAGCAGTACCCTTGTCTGTAGAAGCTAGATAGAATGGAGTTTTTAATTAGGCTTATACTTTTTCATTTTGGATTTCCAAGATCCATATCTTGCATGCAGCTTCAAGGGAAAACTAAGCAAGCAGAGTTATCTTCTTCTGAGCTTCTTCTCACCCAAAGTTTGTTTGTTCGCATTTATCAAAACAGCTCAGGGTGCAAAAATTCAATAAGGAATTTAAGGTTGAACTTCAAATAATAGGGACATCTTTCCCCCTGCATCTCATAAAAAGATATAGAGGAGTTGACGAGTGTTGTTTGCCAGCATGTAACTGGGTGCTCAGACAGCAAATGAAAGAGATATGCCCAAAGGAACATACTGTGTGCTCACTATACAACAGGGCTTACAGTTGACACTAACAACATCTTAGTTTATCTTCTGCACATCTACACAGACAACTTTAGAAGCTTTCTGTGTGTGAACCTAGTTCATGGCCAAGTTTGTGGTTACACCAGGAAAGCAAGAATGGTTCAGTAGCATTGGCTTTCTTCTAGACATTGTCAAGTCACTTAACCTCAGTATATATCATTATCTTAATAAAAGAAACTACTATGGCCTCAGTGACAGTATCCACCAGGTCACAGAGTTGACCTAGTCCCCATAAAGTGTCTGTAAGGGGGGCACTGCTGTGGTCCTTGTATTGCAGATGGAACAATGAGGCAGAAGACCCCAAAGAGTGGTTTGACCCATATTCCCCAGACCACACTGCCATGCTAACTGCAAAACCACTTTTCACATAAAGCAAATATATTAACACAGGATTGTCTTCAGAGATTTCTTTTGGAGACTTCACTTTCATCACGCATTTCAAATTGCTAAGTGAAAAAGTACAAAAATATAAAAGCAGAGGATTGGTATCTATGTATGAATAAAGAAAAGACACTGAGTATCTGTTACAGTCCAAAACTTTTCTTTCTGGTATGTGAGTTTTTGGTATGATGGGAGAGATTTAACACATAGAGATTTAACAGCATTTGAGTGTTTAAACCTTTATTAAAGTCAGTGTTCAAACAGAGTAAAAGAATGTCCCTAACACAAAAAGTGTAAATTAAATACAGAGAAAAGTATTGCAGGGACATAATGTTACAGATAAATTTTGTAGATTTTTGTAGAATGCTCTATAAGTGAGGGTTTTTCATTTAAGTTATGCCAGAAACAGCTATTAAAGGACAAGAATCAAAAAAAACACAGCAGATGAGAAGCAGCAAAATGAATGAATTCATATACACTGCTAGACCAATCTCAAAACAGGACTGATACAGATAATCATGTAACATAAAAACTAGGCTAAAGCTTAGCTCAAACCTGCCTAAAAATAGTTGGTAGATGACATTAATCTACATTCTGTATAAAATAATTTCACAGCCAGTGCTCTGGAACAGTTTTTTCTCAGGTGACCCCCGAACACTGGTTCCCAGCTCATGACTGAAGATTAACGTTGGTTGAATGAAATAGCAAAATAAAGTATTCCCAATGTATTTGAGAGTTTAATGGCTTTTAGAAGATATAGTTGCTTTTAGAGCATCAAAAGAAATCTTTCCCCATCATAACAGACTCTTCTGCAAAGTGCAAAGAAGACAACCTCTATCAAGAGCACATCCACACTAAACAGTAGGGGCTGGATCAGCTACATTGTGAAAAGAAATTAGGAAGAAACTCAAAGTAAACAATGATATAATTGCTTATTGCAGTATGGTACAACTATCAAATTACTGATGCACCATTCTTTGTTATGTTTACCACTATAAAACAAATTTGGAAATTGAATTCTTTATTCAATATTACATGAAAATTTCCTTTACAAAGCCACTATCCCATTAGCTGATGAGTAACATCTATATGGCTGCTGCATGTAGGGAAAAGCATTTAGAATACAAACATGATGTTGACCCAAAAAAGGTACTGAGGGGCATTCTTAGGAATGAGAAACACAGTGTCTTAATGTCTGTCACATCCAGGAAGGTTGGTATGGCTAAGCCAGACTTATATAACTGGGGACATCTGGGGATATTTGGTTAAGCGAGAGTGCACATCATATTTTTTTTCTGGCTTCTCCAAAACACAGTCTATGCCTAAATAGTAACAAACAAGAAAAGATTATTTTTTTTCATTGCAGTTCAAATTCTGTGAAGAACAAGCTCTCTCTTCAGTTGTCAAAGAGTACTTGAAAATTTCATTTGCTTTTTACTCATAGGCACTTGTCTATATAAAGTGCCTACTAATGCCAGTTCCTAGATTAGTGTAGTCTGTGTGAACTGAGGACAGTGAGGTATAAACGTAGTCTATTGTACAAGTGTTTCACTGTGACTGAAATACCCGAGTTATTTGCCATTACAGGATTTTACAATATACATGGCAAAGAAATTGCGAGTCATACAGGAATCCATTTTCAGACACTTTTTCACTGACTTTCAGAAACCCTGCCTGCATAAATACTGTTGAATCAAGCCTAAGCTTGATACCACAATTTCAATTCCAGTTGCATGCCACTTTTGCACAGGGCTGCGAGCTGTAGGCAAATACTTCTCTCTCTTTTATCCTACTGCTGTTTCGCAGCTCTCTAGCAGCATAGGGAGCCCCTGTGAAAACTGGCTCCAGAATATCTGACAGGACTCAAAGTTTCCATTTTATAGAAATAAAATCTCTCCAAAACATACATCTGAATTTTGCAGTTTAACCCTACCATCGTATTTCACTTTCTTAAAAAAGGAAAGATATTCAGTGTTGGTCTCTACTCTTCCATCAACAGAACAAAATCTGGAGTTAATACAGTGTCCGATAAAAATATTTTATTCTGTATGAATCTCCCTCTCCTCTCTTTGCCAACCCCCTTATCTCTATACACCAGAGATATATCTTGTGGTATCTTTTAGAAGCATTTTGCTTGGTGTCTGCAGGATTTAATATCCTTAAGATGGAGACCATCAGCCTGATTTTAATCACATTTATAGTGGATACAAAACCAAAATCAAGGCTCCTGTCTTTGGTTTCTTGTGAAGCAACATGCACTTAATGTACAAGAGAATAAAAGCGTGGTAAGCCCATTCAGTTAATACCAAGGACTAATTATTTCTATGTTTGCAGGATCAGTCCCATTTTAGTGGTTTTGTTTTGTTTTGTTTTGTTTTTGCAGGACTTTTGTTATTTTAAATATAAACTCTATGACTACACTGTGACAGTATATAGTATATATGGTCATTAACATGAATATACACATTGATTAATCTGTAGGAATATTAACACATGCATAAACATATTTGCTTATGGATATTGATAAACTGAGAGCCAGCCTTATTTTAGGAACAAGGCTTTTTACTGATGTAAATGCAGTGACACAGTTGGACATAATAGTCAACTGGTATAAATTGCCAGATTTTTATTGTTCAAATTGAAGTGGAACAATATCATATTAAAAAGGCAACATAGTGCTTGAAATTGCAAAAGGAGAAAAAAATTATATAACTATAGTATATCTGTCTAATTTGGAATATACTGTTAGAACGTGCATAAGCTTGAAAAAAATATATGCTTTTCTGGTGAAAATGGACTTTCTGAAGTTTTTGCTCTAGACTGCTGGGGAAAAAATTGAAAAAGAATACTTATAAGTGTTATTTATCGTATAATCTCTGTGAAACACTGCATATTTATTTATCAATTTGATAACATTCTCTTTAATTCCAAAGTGAAATGGCATTTGATAATTAAGTGATTGTCATCTTAAAACCCCTTTGTTTTTGAGGTGCTATTGTGTCTCTCTCTATATATATATTTTATTTTTTTTTAAGTGTAATGCCTATAGTATTACTATGCCAAACTCAGATGAATCGTGACAAACATTTTCACAATGGGAAATGTTAACATGCTACATTCCTTTCTTTGGAAAAATAAAAGAAATTATCACAGAAAACACATTTTAATTTAATTATATCCTTTAGGTCATTAAAGTGATGTAATGTGCATGTCAGTCCTCTTTTCATCCACAGATTACTTTAATGGTTCATTTGCATTTTTTTTTCCTCTGGCTTTCTTTCATATTTGCTTTGTTTTGAAATTGCATGCTGTCTGGATTATTTGTGCATGACCTCCTCATTAATTTCACATTGAATGTTTACATACTCTGAGAGATTTTCATGGATCATTTATTCTACACGTGCATTTTTTTTTTCCTTTATTTTCAGTTACTGAATTTTAAATATGCTTGAAATGTAAAAGTGGCATGAAACTTTTGTGACACAAGTAGACAACTATTTCAATAGAGATTTTCAGTACCTATCTTTATCTTTCAGAAATACCTATTCTAAATCACATTTTATGCTGTGCTTCCAAAATGTAAGAAAATAAATTATGTTCTGAAATTCTAAATCTCTTCCATTTCAGAATTGGAGCCAAATACTTGTTAACTTTCATTTGAACTATGACAAACACATGAGATGATTGGTCATTTAAATAAGTTGAGAGGATCTTTGCTCTCTTGGAGGTGATCACGTGAAAAGTCCTGTGTCTGGGCATTGTATATGTTCAATATAGGAAACAGTGTAGGACATCATCTGATGGACAACACAGATCACTTCAGATAAGCACTATCTGCAGCTCTGCATAGATGCCCTCTGGAAATGCCAGTTTTTCTCAATTGACTGTATAGGGACTTTAATTCCTTATTTATTAAGTGAAATAGATGTCCCAAGGAGGGATATCCTACTTTTACATAGTACAGTGTTATGAGCTTTTTGTCTATAAAATCAAAGGTTTTATCATGCAAAAAACCCCACAATTTCTTCCATATTAATTCCCCCTTTGAAGAATTAAAGCAATATATGTTGCTCAACTTGCAATGAAATACTGCTTATCAGCTGAATTCCATCTCTAATCACATAAATCACATAAAACTAAAAGAATAACGAGAGGAACCTAATGAGTAAATATATATATATAAAATAAAACAAAGTCTTTTTTAATTATTAAAAAAAAAAGCATTGAAACACACTTAAGAAGTTGTCAATTAAGAGGCCAAATAAAACACTATGAAATCAGCAGCAGTTATCGGGAAAAAAAAAAAATTAATTGGCACAGGGCTGAATTCACATACCTACTAACAAGTAAATCAAAGGCTTCCACTTTCCCCTTTACGGACTATTCTGTTTCAGGCAGTTAATTAATTCTGTGCACAGTCTGCTATGATTAAAGATGAGTGGCTTGATCCCAAAGCATGCTGAGCCACCTGTAGCCCTGTATCTGAACAAGCCAAACACAATAATTTCCAACTAAGGAGCTGAAGGTTGTGATTTGAGACCTCTGTAATCGAATCGATCCGGTCTCCAAGGGTTTTGCCTTCAACCTGCAGACCTCACCGCGACCATCTCTGACTGTTTGCAACCACTTGGTTTGGACTGATTTGAGTCACCACAGTTCTCTCCACTTTTACAAACTAGTTGTTTTGTCAGCATGAGTGTGACAACAATTAGACGTCCCTGTTTTTGCCCCATGCCTTTTCTCCTTCACAGTCATTCAATGACAAGCGTAAAAAGAACTTCATCTTTTCACGAAAATTCCCATTCTACAAGAGCAAGGAGCAGAGTGAGCAGGAAACAAGTGATCCAGAACGTAAGTAACCTCTTGGAGACGATGTCACATGCAGCAGCACAAAAAAATGGGTGACACGCATGATGCCAGTATCCCACACATCTAGGCAACTATCTGTCGTAGGCAGGCAGGACAGGTATTACTACTGTGACCAATGTGTGACTGCAGTTTGGATCCAGCTGGTCCTTCCTTCCCTGGAAACATCATATTCAGAAGAATAAAACAGTGACCTTAACTTTTGGAAGAGCAAATGTAGCTCCTCAGAGTTCTTGTGTCATAAATCCAAACTTGTCTCTGATTAAATATTCCCAGATCAGAACTGGCTCAAAAGAATGCAAACATTATTTCTTTCAGAATACTAAACTAAATTATTACTTTTTAAAAGTTCTGCTCTACTCTCTTTTTTGCCTTTGACATTCTCCAAGTTGAATGCCATGGGCAACTTCACTGAACATTTAAGAACTAAATGAAACATTTGTGCTAACAGCTTAAAGAAGTAAATCAGATCTTGGAATGTGCACCTTCCCGGCCATTTACTGCTTGATTAAATTGTGTAGAGAACCAGCATTATTAAAAGTATATGCTGGATACAAACCCAAATATTCACTTTTTTTCTTAATCATTCTCTCCTAAATTTATCCGGTGAGGATCATTTCTGGGAATTCATTTATCTGGTTGTTCCTTCTTCCTCACAGCTCCAAAAGTCTTGTATCATGGTCACTACCTCTTTCATTGGCTGCATTTCCCATAGAATATGGGTTTAAAATTGTTTCAGAAAGAAAAAGCAAGGATCCAGATTGCTCAATCAACATGGTCAGTCATGGTAGTATCCATTTCAACTCCACTGACTTCTTCCTTCCTCTTCTGCGGCTGTTCTTCCTTTCTCATTGCTCTCTCTGGGGACTTCCGTGCAGGACATCCCCGGATTAGGTGACGACGGTTATGGAACAAAGACTCTGAGTAAGTTCCCAGGAATGGTCACTGTAAATCTATTTTTGTTTTGTTTTGTTTTGGCTTCTGTTCCTTCTCTGAGGACCCTCCAATCCTAGCATGCACAAGATAGAGTTTTATTTGTTACCCAGCTGTGAATGCATTAAAAATGTTTCAATCGTTTTGTTCTGCATGACGATATTAAATAACATACAGTGTTATCAAGCAGACACTTTCACTTCCTTTGTAACAACACCTTTTGTTTCTGACAGTATGTTATTGTTCCCATCATGGCAGTTCTGTAGAGTAGCATAGCTAGAACTCGTTTTGCTGCCTAGACTGTTCTTTTCAGCAACAATCCCTCCCTCTCCATCTCAAGGGAAAGTTGAACATTTTAACTTGATCACAGCCTGAAGAGATCAATAGAAAATTATTTTATGCTGTTGCTTCTGCATTTTCAGCTTTTTGCATGGGAGTGTTTGTTACTTTGCTGGATTTTAGATTAGTATTTGTTATTAATGGAAGAAGTCATTTGCAGGCTAGAGCAGACCATGCCTTCTCCAAAGCTAATTCTGGACCCATTTCACCATTAACAAGCTATTCTCTGTCATGCAACTTTAATCAATTTCTTTTTCTGATACAGCAATCCTGTCTCAAGACTTGGCATTGCAGAATGTGTAACATGTCAGATAATTGTTCAGAAACAATTCTCCTTCCTCCAAAGTTAGACCAGAAAGGTTGTAGAGAGTGAAATATTTGGAGCTGATTTCTATATAAATAGCTACATCATATTCTGTATCCAGAGCTAAATGATTTAAACAAAATGCCACTTGCATGTGTTTGGCTGCTTCTTCCTCAGTTCTTATTCTTTTTCTTAAGTGCCAGGTAATTGGAGCAAAATATGTGTGAATGTTAACACTGCATCACTTACTGTTTTATATGTGCTTTTTAATCGCAGGAAT